>NW_028225182.1:3169239-3171739 GCF_052327205.1 Somniosus microcephalus | reverse complement strand
CAGACCCAAATAACTACCGCGGCATCTGTGTCAACAGTTGTCTAGGGAAGTTATTCTGCAGTATTCTAAATAGTAGATTACTTGATTTTCTTAACAAACATAATATCCTCAGAAAAAACCAAATAGGCTTTCTTCCAAAACACCGCACCGCCGACCATATCTATACCCTTCACACCCTCATTGAAAAACATAAACACCAAACAAAAAATGGGAAAGTATTCGCCTGTTTCATCGACTTCAAGAAAGCCTTTGACTCTATATGGCACGAAGGGCTCTATTATAAACTTCTTCAGTGTGGAATAGGGGGCAAAGTCTATGACCTTATTAACTCAATGTATCTGAAAAAAAAATGCGGGGTCAAAATTGGAGACAAACGCACCGATTTCTTCACCCAGAGAAGAGGCGTCCGGCAGGGCTGCAATTTGAGCCCGACCCTGTTCAACATATACATAAATGAATTAGCAAACATGCTGGAGCAAAGCGAGTCACCAGGTCTCCGTCTCCTGGATGGAGGAGTGAAATCCCTGTTCTATGCTGACGACCTGGTTCTGCTGTCTCCCACAGAACAGGGATTACAGCAACAACTAGACCTACTCGACAAATACTGCCAAAATTGGGCTCTAACAGTAAATCTAAAGAAAACCAACATCATGATTTTTCAAAAAAGGCCCAGATGTCAGGAAAACAAATACCAGTTTACCCTCAGTGATACCACTATAGGACACACTATGAGCTACACCTACCTTGGTCTAACTATTACAGCATCAGGGAGCTTCAGCATAGCAGTGAATGCACTAAAAGAAAAAGCACAAAGAGCCCTATATGCAATAAAAAGAAAATTCTACAACATCCAAATCCCAATCAAAATCTGGCTCAAAATATTTGACAGCATAATCCTGCTCATTGCACTGTACGGTAGTGAAGTATGGGGCCCGCTAAATCACCAAAGCTACACTAAATGGGAAAAACACACAATAGAAGCCCTACATGCAGAATTCTGCCGAAGCATCCTTCGCACCCAAAGAAAAACGCCAACAAATGCATGCAGAGCCGAACTAGGCAGATACCCACTGATAATAAACATCCAAAAACGAGCACTAAACTTCCTAAATCACCTCAAATCTAGCTCCCCAGACACCCTTCATTTCAAAGCCTTTCAGACCCAAGAGCTAAACCCAGAAAAGAGTCCCCTGAGTCAGCTGCTACTGAAACTAAGTACTCAGCCGGACCCTGACCAGCCCCAGACCAACACAGCCGTCCAAACACCAATCCGAGTGAACCAAATCATTAAAAAATGCAAAGAAACCTACCTGGAACATTGGAACAAAATAACCGAAAGCCAAAGCAGATTAGAATGTTACCGGGCCCTAAAAAGAGAATATAAACTGGCAGACTACCTCACGACCATCAGAGACACAAAACAGAGACAGACCCTCACCAGGTACAGACTAAGCGACCACCAACTTGAAATTGAAAAAGGCAGATACAAGAAATCCTGGCAGCCTAGAGAGAATAGAATATGCGATCAATGTCTGGCCGGCGAGGTTGAAACAGAGATGCATTTCCTCCTAAAATGCGAAAAATTCAACACATCAAGAAACATATTATTCAACAAGCTAAGCCAAACAACCCCAGATTTCAAGGAATTGGATGACCTGTCAAAATTGAGATTAGTCCTAGGAGAAGGAGACAGACCATACCTTGGGGCCAAATATGTAACAACATGTCACAACCTGAGGACTGTTTAAAATTAAGACTGTTTAAAATTAATATTGAACGCACCAAATGAAGTACAAAGACTGTTTAAAATTAATATTGTTTAAAAGTAATATTGTATGTACCCAACAAATGTCAAATCGATTGACACCTACAGAATGTTGGAAAACTGTACCTTTTTGCTATGTAAGCTTTGGCAATATGGTTCTCTGTAAACTTTCATGCCAATAAAGCATTTGAATTGGAATTGGAATTGGACAGAGAGAGTGTGTGAGAAGAGAGAGAGACAGAGTGTGTGATGAGAGAGAGAGAGAGAGATAGAGTGAGTGTGTGGTGAGAGAGAGAGAGGAGCAGAGAGAGAGATAGAGTGAGTGTGTGAGAGAGAGAGACAGAGCGAAGGTGTGTGAGAGAGAGGACAGAGAGAGACAGAGAGAGAGATAGAGTGTGTGAGAGAGAGAGAGATAGAGAGAGTGTGTGAGAGAGAGAGATAGAGAGAGTGTGTGAGAGAGAGAGAGGATAGAGAGAGTGTGTGAGAGAGAGAGATAGAAGAGTGTGTGAGAGAGAGAGAGATAGAGAGAGTGTGTGAGAGAGAGAGATAGAGAGAGTGTGTGAGAGAGAGAGAGATAGAGAGAGTGTGTGAGAGATGAGAGAGAGAGAGTGTGTGTGAGAGAGAGATGAGAGTGTGTGAGAGAGAGAGGTGGTGAGAGAGAGAGATAGAGAGAGTGTGTGAGAGAGAGAGAGATAGAGTGTGGAGAGAGAGGAGACAGATAGAGTGTGTGAGAGA
>NW_028225182.1:2928101-3168739 GCF_052327205.1 Somniosus microcephalus | reverse complement strand
CCCGGGCCGCGGCGGTGAGAGCGCCGAATCCTAACCACTAGACCACCAGGGAAGCTGCAGCCAGCCTCCTGGCAGCAAGCACATCAACGCAGCTTTTCATGCTTGCTCCTTTGCAATTCAGATCCTTTCGCGCCAGGCAAACTGTTCGGACAAAATTATATTTTTTACATGAGAACACAACAGACGTGTTCGCGAAAGCACGGCACCAAGTGCGGGTAGGCATCCACTTGAAATCGATTTCCTCCTGTGTTTTTCTCTGGATGTTGTCTCTCTCGGTGCTGGGCGAACAATTCATTGATGCATTTGTCCTGAACTGAAGCCTTTTACCCATCTCGCGGGGTCAGAGCCGCTCTGTCTGTGTATTAACTGCCTGTGACACTTATCGGCAACATGCCGCCTGTTCAACTTTCAACAGCAAACCCAGAAAGACAAAAGAACAGAAAGATGTGTCTCTCAGCCCCGGTGGCAAAGGATGTTAATCCAAATATATCCCCCGTGAGAGTCTGTGTGCATTGGCTTCCTTATAAAGTTTGTATTGGAAATGTGCGGGAAAAGCGTAAAATTATGAAAACATCCTGATGGCCCGTACGGGGATCGAACCCGCGACCTTGGCGTTATTAGCACCACGCTCTCACCAACTGAGCTAACCGGCCACAATGCTCCCGTTGGCCAGGCTCGAACCTAGGCTGGAAAATTGTCTTTCAGGCTCACACTGGGTGACCGAGTTACTGCACAAACATTGAACACACCACATCGCTTAAACATTGTTAACTGTTCGTATATACAACTGGGCAGAGTGTAAATCCAAAGTAACAGAAAGACTGGTCTAACAAACCTCATTCTAAAATTTTTTGTCGCACCACAGCCCCTCCCACAAACACTGTCCCGGTATAAAAGCAGACGGCGGGACCCCGACTGAATTCGAACCTGCAGCGGACGGTTGGAGCCGGATCCAGCATGTCCGACGTGGTTTCACTCCCATTCGTTTGGGAAACGCGTCATCAGGAGCGTAAAATTTCTCTTGATTCGTACCTTTTGTAGTGAAGGAGACAGAAAGTAACTAAAACCTGCCGAAACCCGGGATCGAACCAGGGACCTTTAGATCTTCAGTCTAACGCTCTCCCAACTGAGCTATTTCGGCTTCACGTCAAACGCAGTATTCTGTCGTTCTTTTGGAGGATTTTCTATCCCCGGGTGGAATTGCCCCTCTCGCTCATTCCTCACTTCGGGCAATGTGACCCGACCAGATCTCGGAGCTCAGGTTCTGTTAATGTAAAGCTGCAGTGTTGATAAAGATACAAAGCTGACACAGCACGGGGGACCTCACCGTGTTGGACACAGCGTGAAATGCAATGACATGTTCAAATAAAGTTACAGAGCACAACACATGTGTAAAATTCCCTGTTCTTTTCTCCACACTGATGGGTTGCGAAGGGAGAGACGGGCCGAAGTCTCACTGAGCCGCACTGATCACGAGCCAAATCAAGTTCAATCTTCAGCTGCAGGTATGGTGCTGAGCCCCACACAGAAGTGAAAATGCCCGTGGTTCTTAGTTCCTCGCACAGTGGGCTACTGAGCAATACAGGAAGGGCTAATCATCATCTTAATGCTCAAGTTATCAGGGGCCACGGACTCTCTGATTCCAGGCTTGCACACGTTGGTAAGTTTCAAAATTTGCATTTTTCACACTGGCAATGAAAATAATCGATAGCCGTGCCTGTGATAAGCTAAGTTTGTTCGGGAGATGCAGTGGGCAAGGAGATATACGGAAGACTGATAAAAACCGTGACTGCCCTGACACTGTGAGCTGCAGTTAAATGTTGGCAACATTTAAAGTCAGCCAGTCTAAATTTGACAGAAATCAAGTCCTGCTGACTTTGAAACAGCACGCATTTTACAGAAATCAAGAATGTGCATTTTGTATCGCTGTATGAAGAGTGATGTTGAGCAGCGGTGTGGAAAGTTGAATCAGGGGCGGAGCATTGTTCCGTAAGGGTGCATTGCATGGTGGCAATTCAAACAGCCCCAAAACGCACTGTTCCCTGACCGGGAATCGAACCCGGGCCGCGGCGGTGAGAGCGCCGAATCCTAACCACTAGACCACCAGGGAAGCTGCAGCCAGCCTCCTGGCAGCAAGCACATCAACGCAGCTTTTCATGCTTGCTCCTTTGCAATTCAGATCCTTTCGCGCCAGGCAAACTGTTCGGACAAAATTATATTTTTTACATGAGAACACAACAGACGTGTTCGCGAAAGCACGGCACCAAGTGCGGGTAGGCATCCACTTGAAATCGATTTCCTCCTGTGTTTTTCTCTGGATGTTGTCTCTCTCGGTGCTGGGCGAACAATTCATTGATGCATTTGTCCTGAACTGAAGCCTTTTACCCATCTCGCGGGGTCAGAGCCGCTCTGTCTGTGTATTAACTGCCTGTGACACTTATCGGCAACATGCCGCCTGTTCAACTTTCAACAGCAAACCCAGAAAGACAAAAGAACAGAAAGATGTGTCTCTCAGCCCCGGTGGCAAAGGATGTTAATCCAAATATATCCCCCGTGAGAGTCTGTGTGCATTGGCTTCCTTATAAAGTTTGTATTGGAAATGTGCGGGAAAAGCGTAAAATTATGAAAACATCCTGATGGCCCGTACGGGGATCGAACCCGCGACCTTGGCGTTATTAGCACCACGCTCTCACCAACTGAGCTAACCGGCCACAATGCTCCCGTTGGCCAGGCTCGAACCTAGGCTGGAAAATTGTCTTTCAGGCTCACACTGGGTGACCGAGTTACTGCACAAACATTGAACACACCACATCGCTTAAACATTGTTAACTGTTCGTATATACAACTGGGCAGAGTGTAAATCCAAAGTAACAGAAAGACTGGTCTAACAAACCTCATTCTAAAATTTTTTGTCGCACCACAGCCCCTCCCACAAACACTGTCCCGGTATAAAAGCAGACGGCGGGACCCCGACTGAATTCGAACCTGCAGCGGACGGTTGGAGCCGGATCCAGCATGTCCGACGTGGTTTCACTCCCATTCGTTTGGGAAACGCGTCATCAGGAGCGTAAAATTTCTCTTGATTCGTACCTTTTGTAGTGAAGGAGACAGAAAGTAACTAAAACCTGCCGAAACCCGGGATCGAACCAGGGACCTTTAGATCTTCAGTCTAACGCTCTCCCAACTGAGCTATTTCGGCTTCACGTCAAACGCAGTATTCTGTCGTTCTTTTGGAGGATTTTCTATCCCCGGGTGGAATTGCCCCTCTCGCTCATTCCTCACTTCGGGCAATGTGACCCGACCAGATCTCGGAGCTCAGGTTCTGTTAATGTAAAGCTGCAGTGTTGATAAAGATACAAAGCTGACACAGCACGGGGGACCTCACCGTGTTGGACACAGCGTGAAATGCAATGACATGTTCAAATAAAGTTACAGAGCACAACACATGTGTAAAATTCCCTGTTCTTTTCTCCACACTGATGGGTTGCGAAGGGAGAGACGGGCCGAAGTCTCACTGAGCCGCACTGATCACGAGCCAAATCAAGTTCAATCTTCAGCTGCAGGTATGGTGCTGAGCCCCACACAGAAGTGAAAATGCCCGTGGTTCTTAGTTCCTCGCACAGTGGGCTACTGAGCAATACAGGAAGGGCTAATCATCATCTTAATGCTCAAGTTATCAGGGGCCACGGACTCTCTGATTCCAGGCTTGCACACGTTGGTAAGTTTCAAAATTTGCATTTTTCACACTGGCAATGAAAATAATCGATAGCCGTGCCTGTGATAAGCTAAGTTTGTTCGGGAGATGCAGTGGGCAAGGAGATATACGGAAGACTGATAAAAACCGTGACTGCCCTGACACTGTGAGCTGCAGTTAAATGTTGGCAACATTTAAAGTCAGCCAGTCTAAATTTGACAGAAATCAAGTCCTGCTGACTTTGAAACAGCACGCATTTTACAGAAATCAAGAATGTGCATTTTGTATCGCTGTATGAAGAGTGATGTTGAGCAGCGGTGTGGAAAGTTGAATCAGGGGCGGAGCATTGTTCCGTAAGGGTGCATTGCATGGTGGCAATTCAAACAGCCCCAAAACGCACTGTTCCCTGACCGGGAATCGAACCCGGGCCGCGGCGGTGAGAGCGCCGAATCCTAACCACTAGACCACCAGGGAAGCTGCAGCCAGCCTCCTGGCAGCAAGCACATCAACGCAGCTTTTCATGCTTGCTCCTTTGCAATTCAGATCCTTTCGCGCCAGGCAAACTGTTCGGACAAAATTATATTTTTTACATGAGAACACAACAGACGTGTTCGCGAAAGCACGGCACCAAGTGCGGGTAGGCATCCACTTGAAATCGATTTCCTCCTGTGTTTTTCTCTGGATGTTGTCTCTCTCGGTGCTGGGCGAACAATTCATTGATGCATTTGTCCTGAACTGAAGCCTTTTACCCATCTCGCGGGGTCAGAGCCGCTCTGTCTGTGTATTAACTGCCTGTGACACTTATCGGCAACATGCCGCCTGTTCAACTTTCAACAGCAAACCCAGAAAGACAAAAGAACAGAAAGATGTGTCTCTCAGCCCCGGTGGCAAAGGATGTTAATCCAAATATATCCCCCGTGAGAGTCTGTGTGCATTGGCTTCCTTATAAAGTTTGTATTGGAAATGTGCGGGAAAAGCGTAAAATTATGAAAACATCCTGATGGCCCGTACGGGGATCGAACCCGCGACCTTGGCGTTATTAGCACCACGCTCTCACCAACTGAGCTAACCGGCCACAATGCTCCCGTTGGCCAGGCTCGAACCTAGGCTGGAAAATTGTCTTTCAGGCTCACACTGGGTGACCGAGTTACTGCACAAACATTGAACACACCACATCGCTTAAACATTGTTAACTGTTCGTATATACAACTGGGCAGAGTGTAAATCCAAAGTAACAGAAAGACTGGTCTAACAAACCTCATTCTAAAATTTTTTGTCGCACCACAGCCCCTCCCACAAACACTGTCCCGGTATAAAAGCAGACGGCGGGACCCCGACTGAATTCGAACCTGCAGCGGACGGTTGGAGCCGGATCCAGCATGTCCGACGTGGTTTCACTCCCATTCGTTTGGGAAACGCGTCATCAGGAGCGTAAAATTTCTCTTGATTCGTACCTTTTGTAGTGAAGGAGACAGAAAGTAACTAAAACCTGCCGAAACCCGGGATCGAACCAGGGACCTTTAGATCTTCAGTCTAACGCTCTCCCAACTGAGCTATTTCGGCTTCACGTCAAACGCAGTATTCTGTCGTTCTTTTGGAGGATTTTCTATCCCCGGGTGGAATTGCCCCTCTCGCTCATTCCTCACTTCGGGCAATGTGACCCGACCAGATCTCGGAGCTCAGGTTCTGTTAATGTAAAGCTGCAGTGTTGATAAAGATACAAAGCTGACACAGCACGGGGGACCTCACCGTGTTGGACACAGCGTGAAATGCAATGACATGTTCAAATAAAGTTACAGAGCACAACACATGTGTAAAATTCCCTGTTCTTTTCTCCACACTGATGGGTTGCGAAGGGAGAGACGGGCCGAAGTCTCACTGAGCCGCACTGATCACGAGCCAAATCAAGTTCAATCTTCAGCTGCAGGTATGGTGCTGAGCCCCACACAGAAGTGAAAATGCCCGTGGTTCTTAGTTCCTCGCACAGTGGGCTACTGAGCAATACAGGAAGGGCTAATCATCATCTTAATGCTCAAGTTATCAGGGGCCACGGACTCTCTGATTCCAGGCTTGCACACGTTGGTAAGTTTCAAAATTTGCATTTTTCACACTGGCAATGAAAATAATCGATAGCCGTGCCTGTGATAAGCTAAGTTTGTTCGGGAGATGCAGTGGGCAAGGAGATATACGGAAGACTGATAAAAACCGTGACTGCCCTGACACTGTGAGCTGCAGTTAAATGTTGGCAACATTTAAAGTCAGCCAGTCTAAATTTGACAGAAATCAAGTCCTGCTGACTTTGAAACAGCACGCATTTTACAGAAATCAAGAATGTGCATTTTGTATCGCTGTATGAAGAGTGATGTTGAGCAGCGGTGTGGAAAGTTGAATCAGGGGCGGAGCATTGTTCCGTAAGGGTGCATTGCATGGTGGCAATTCAAACAGCCCCAAAACGCACTGTTCCCTGACCGGGAATCGAACCCGGGCCGCGGCGGTGAGAGCGCCGAATCCTAACCACTAGACCACCAGGGAAGCTGCAGCCAGCCTCCTGGCAGCAAGCACATCAACGCAGCTTTTCATGCTTGCTCCTTTGCAATTCAGATCCTTTCGCGCCAGGCAAACTGTTCGGACAAAATTATATTTTTTACATGAGAACACAACAGACGTGTTCGCGAAAGCACGGCACCAAGTGCGGGTAGGCATCCACTTGAAATCGATTTCCTCCTGTGTTTTTCTCTGGATGTTGTCTCTCTCGGTGCTGGGCGAACAATTCATTGATGCATTTGTCCTGAACTGAAGCCTTTTACCCATCTCGCGGGGTCAGAGCCGCTCTGTCTGTGTATTACCTGCCTGTGACACTTATCGGCAACATGCCGCCTGTTCAACTTTCAACAGCAAACCCAGAAAGACAAAAGAACAGAAAGATGTGTCTCTCAGCCCCGGTGGCAAAGGATGTTAATCCAAATATATCCCCCGTGAGAGTCTGTGTGCATTGGCTTCCTTATAAAGTTTGTATTGGAAATGTGCGGGAAAAGCGTAAAATTATGAAAACATCCTGATGGCCCGTACGGGGATCGAACCCGCGACCTTGGCGTTATTAGCACCACGCTCTCACCAACTGAGCTAACCGGCCACAATGCTCCCGTTGGCCAGGCTCGAACCTAGGCTGGAAAATTGTCTTTCAGGCTCACACTGGGTGACCGAGTTACTGCACAAACATTGAACACACCACATCGCTTAAACATTGTTAACTGTTCGTATATACAACTGGGCAGAGTGTAAATCCAAAGTAACAGAAAGACTGGTCTAACAAACCTCATTCTAAAAAATTTTGTCGCACCACAGCCCCTCCCACAAACACTGTCCCGGTATAAAAGCAGACGGCGGGACCCCGACTGAATTCGAACCTGCAGCGGACGGTTGGAGCCGGATCCAGCATGTCCGACGTGGTGTCACTCCCATTCGTTTGGGAAACGCGTCATCAGGAGCGTAAAATTTCTCTTGATTCGTACTTTTTGTAGTGAAGGAGACAGAAAGTAACTAAAACCTGCCGAAACCCGGGATCGAACCAGGGACCTTTAGATCTATCAGTCTAACGCTCTCCCAACTGAGCTATTTCGGCTTCACGTCAAACGCAGTATTCTGTCGTTCTTTTGGAGGATTTTCTATCCCCGGGTGGAATTGCCCCTCTCGCTCATTCCTCACTTCGGGCAATGTGACCCGACCAGATCTCGGAGCTCAGGTTCTGTTAATGTAAAGCTGCAGTGTTGATAAAGATACAAAGCTGACACAGCACGGGGGACCTCACCGTGTTGGACACAGCGTGAAATGCAATGACATGTTCAAATAAAGTTACAGAGCACAACACATGTGTAAAATTCCCTGTTCTTTTCTCCACACTGATGGGTTGCGAAGGGAGAGACGGGCCGAAGTCTCACTGAGCAGCACTGATCACGAGCCAAATCAAGTTCAATCTTCAGCTGCAGGTATGGTGCTGAGCCCCACACAGAAGTGAAAATGCCCGTGGTTCTTAGTTCCTCGCACAGTGGGCTACTGAGCAATACAGGAAGGGCTAATGATCATCTTAATGCTCAAGTTATCAGGGGCCACGGACTCTCTGATTCCAGGCTTGCACACGTTGGTAAGTTTCAAAATTTGCATTTTTCACACTGGCAATGAAAATAATCGATAGCCGTGCCTGTGATAAGCTAAGTTTGTTCGGGAGATGCAGTGGGCAAGGAGATATACGGAAGACTGATAAAAACCGTGACTGCCCTGACACTGTGAGCTGCAGTTAAATGTTGGCAACATTTAAAGTCAGCCAGTCTAAATTTGACAGAAATCAAGTCCTGCTGACTTTGAAACAGCACGCATTTTACAGAAATCAAGAATGTGCATTTTGTATCGCTGTATGAAGAGTGATGTTGAGCAGCGGTGTGGAAAGTTGAATCAGGGGCGGAGCATTGTTCCGTAAGGGTGCATTGCATGGTGGCAATTCAAACAGCCCCAAAACGCACTGTTCCCTGACCGGGAATCGAACCCGGGCCGCGGCGGTGAGAGCGCCGAATCCTAACCACTAGACCACCAGGGAAGCTGCAGCCAGCCTCCTGGCAGCAAGCACATCAACGCAGCTTTTCATGCTTGCTCCTTTGCAATTCAGATCCTTTCGCGCCAGGCAAACTGTTCGGACAAAATTATATTTTTTACATGAGAACACAACAGACGTGTTCGCGAAAGCACGGCACCAAGTGCGGGTAGGCATCCACTTGAAATCGATTTCCTCCTGTGTTTTTCTCTGGATGTTGTCTCTCTCGGTGCTGGGCGAACAATTCATTGATGCATTTGTCCTGAACTGAAGCCTTTTACCCATCTCGCGGGGTCAGAGCCGCTCTGTCTGTGTATTACCTGCCTGTGACACTTATCGGCAACATGCCGCCTGTTCAACTTTCAACAGCAAACCCAGAAAGACAAAAGAACAGAAAGATGTGTCTCTCAGCCCCGGTGGCAAAGGATGTTAATCCAAATATATCCCCCGTGAGAGTCTGTGTGCATTGGCTTCCTTATAAAGTTTGTATTGGAAATGTGCGGGAAAAGCGTAAAATTATGAAAACATCCTGATGGCCCGTACGGGGATCGAACCCGCGACCTTGGCGTTATTAGCACCACGCTCTCACCAACTGAGCTAACCGGCCACAATGCTCCCGTTGGCCAGGCTCGAACCTAGGCTGGAAAATTGTCTTTCAGGCTCACACTGGGTGACCGAGTTACTGCACAAACATTGAACACACCACATCGCTTAAACATTGTTAACTGTTCGTATATACAACTGGGCAGAGTGTAAATCCAAAGTAACAGAAAGACTGGTCTAACAAACCTCATTCTAAAATTTTTTGTCGCACCACAGCCCCTCCCACAAACACTGTCCCGGTATAAAAGCAGACGGCGGGACCCCGACTGAATTCGAACCTGCAGCGGACGGTTGGAGCCGGATCCAGCATGTCCGACGTGGTTTCACTCCCATTCGTTTGGGAAACGCGTCATCAGGAGCGTAAAATTTCTCTTGATTCGTACCTTTTGTAGTGAAGGAGACAGAAAGTAACTAAAACCTGCCGAAACCCGGGATCGAACCAGGGACCTTTAGATCTTCAGTCTAACGCTCTCCCAACTGAGCTATTTCGGCTTCACGTCAAACGCAGTATTCTGTCGTTCTTTTGGAGGATTTTCTATCCCCGGGTGGAATTGCCCCTCTCGCTCATTCCTCACTTCGGGCAATGTGACCCGACCAGATCTCGGAGCTCAGGTTCTGTTAATGTAAAGCTGCAGTGTTGATAAAGATACAAAGCTGACACAGCACGGGGGACCTCACCGTGTTGGACACAGCGTGAAATGCAATGACATGTTCAAATAAAGTTACAGAGCACAACACATGTGTAAAATTCCCTGTTCTTTTCTCCACACTGATGGGTTGCGAAGGGAGAGACGGGCCGAAGTCTCACTGAGCCGCACTGATCACGAGCCAAATCAAGTTCAATCTTCAGCTGCAGGTATGGTGCTGAGCCCCACACAGAAGTGAAAATGCCCGTGGTTCTTAGTTCCTCGCACAGTGGGCTACTGAGCAATACAGGAAGGGCTAATGATCATCTTAATGCTCAAGTTATCAGGGGCCACGGACTCTCTGATTCCAGGCTTGCACACGTTGGTAAGTTTCAAAATTTGCATTTTTCACACTGGCAATGAAAATAATCGATAGCCGTGCCTGTGATAAGCTAAGTTTGTTCGGGAGATGCAGTGGGCAAGGAGATATACGGAAGACTGATAAAAACCGTGACTGCCCTGACACTGTGAGCTGCAGTTAAATGTTGGCAACATTTAAAGTCAGCCAGTCTAAATTTGACAGAAATCAAGTCCTGCTGACTTTGAAACAGCACGCATTTTACAGAAATCAAGAATGTGCATTTTGTATCGCTGTATGAAGAGTGATGTTGAGCAGCGGTGTGGAAAGTTGAATCAGGGGCGGAGCATTGTTCCGTAAGGGTGCATTGCATGGTGGCAATTCAAACAGCCCCAAAACGCACTGTTCCCTGACCGGGAATCGAACCCGGGCCGCGGCGGTGAGAGCGCCGAATCCTAACCACTAGACCACCAGGGAAGCTGCAGCCAGCCTCCTGGCAGCAAGCACATCAACGCAGCTTTTCATGCTTGCTCCTTTGCAATTCAGATCCTTTCGCGCCAGGCAAACTGTTCGGACAAAATTATATTTTTTACATGAGAACACAACAGACGTGTTCGCGAAAGCACGGCACCAAGTGCGGGTAGGCATCCACTTGAAATCGATTTCCTCCTGTGTTTTTCCCTGGATGTTGTCTCTCTCGGTGCTGGGCGAACAATTCATTGATGCATTTGTCCTGAACTGAAGCCTTTTACCCATCTCGCGGGGTCAGAGCCGCTCTGTCTGTGTATTACCTGCCTGTGACACTTATCGGCAACATGCCGCCTGTTCAACTTTCAACAGCAAACCCAGAAAGACAAAAGAACAGAAAGATGTGTCTCTCAGCCCCGGTGGCAAAGGATGTTAATCCAAATATATCCCCCGTGAGAGTCTGTGTGCATTGGCTTCCTTATAAAGTTTGTATTGGAAATGTGCGGGAAAAGCGTAAAATTATGAAAACATCCTGATGGCCCGTACGGGGATCGAACCCGCGACCTTGGCGTTATTAGCACCACGCTCTCACCAACTGAGCTAACCGGCCACAATGCTCCCGTTGGCCAGGCTCGAACCTAGGCTGGGAAATTGTCTTTCAGGCTCACACTGGGTGACCGAGTTACTGCACAAACATTGAAGACACCACATCGCTTAAACATTGTTAACTGTTCGTATATACAACTGGGCAGAGTGTAAATCCAAAGTAACAGAAAGACTGGTCTAACAAACCTCATTCTAAAATTTTTTGTCGCACCACAGCCCCTCCCACAAACACTGTCCCGGTATAAAAGCAGACGGCGGGACCCCGACTGAATTCGAACCTGCAGCGGACGGTTGGAGCCGGATCCAGCATGTCCGACGTGGTTTCACTCCCATTCGTTTGGGAAACGCGTCATCAGGAGCGTAAAATTTCTCTTGATTCGTACCTTTTGTAGTGAAGGAGACAGAAAGTAACTAAAACCTGCCGAAACCCGGGATCGAACCAGGGACCTTTAGATCTTCAGTCTAACGCTCTCCCAACTGAGCTATTTCGGCTTCACGTCAAACGCAGTATTCTGTCGTTCTTTTGGAGGATTTTCTATCCCCGGGTGGAATTGCCCCTCTCGCTCATTCCTCACTTCGGGCAATGTGACCCGACCAGATCTCGGAGCTCAGGTTCTGTTAATGTAAAGCTGCAGTGTTGATAAAGATACAAAGCTGACACAGCACGGGGGACCTCACCGTGTTGGACACAGCGTGAAATGCAATGACATGTTCAAATAAAGTTACAGAGCACAACACATGTGTAAAATTCCCTGTTCTTTTCTCCACACTGATGGGTTGCGAAGGGAGAGACGGGCCGAAGTCTCACTGAGCCGCACTGATCACGAGCCAAATCAAGTTCAATCTTCAGCTGCAGGTATGGTGCTGAGCCCCACACAGAAGTGAAAATGCCCGTGGTTCTTAGTTCCTCGCACAGTGGGCTACTGAGCAATACAGGAAGGGCTAATGATCATCTTAATGCTCAAGTTATCAGGGGCCACGGACTCTCTGATTCCAGGCTTGCACACGTTGGTAAGTTTCAAAATTTGCATTTTTCACACTGGCAATGAAAATAATCGATAGCCGTGCCTGTGATAAGCTAAGTTTGTTCGGGAGATGCAGTGGGCAAGGAGATATACGGAAGACTGATAAAAACCGTGACTGCCCTGACACTGTGAGCTGCAGTTAAATGTTGGCAACATTTAAAGTCAGCCAGTCTAAATTTGACAGAAATCAAGTCCTGCTGACTTTGAAACAGCACGCATTTTACAGAAATCAAGAATGTGCATTTTGTATCGCTGTATGAAGAGTGATGTTGAGCAGCGGTGTGGAAAGTTGAATCAGGGGCGGAGCATTGTTCCGTAAGGGTGCATTGCATGCTGTCAATTCAAACAGCCCCAAAACGCACTGTTCCCTGACCGGGAATCGAACACGGGCCGCGGCGGTGAGAGCGCCGAATCCTAACCACTAGACCACCAGGGAAGCTGCAGCCAGCCTCCTGGCAGCAAGCACATCAACGCAGCTTTTCATGCTTGCTCCTTTGCAATTCAGATCCTTTCGCGCCAGGCAAACTGTTCGGACAAAATTATATTTTTTACATGAGAACACAACAGACGTGTTCGCGAAAGCACGGCACCAAGTGCGGGTAGGCATCCACTTGAAATCGATTTCCTCCTGTGTTTTTCTCTGGATGTTGTCTCTCTCGGTGCTGGGCGAACAATTCATTGATGCATTTGTCCTGAACTGAAGCCTTTTACCCATCTCGCGGGGTCAGAGCCGCTCTGTCTGTGTATTACCTGCCTGTGACACTTATCGGCAACATGCCGCCTGTTCAACTTTCAACAGCAAACCCAGAAAGACAAAAGAACAGAAAGATGTGTCTCTCAGCCCCGGTGGCAAAGGATGTTAATCCAAATATATCCCCCGTGAGAGTCTGTGTGCATTGGCTTCCTTATAAAGTTTGTATTGGAAATGTGCGGGAAAAGCGTAAAATTATGAAAACATCCTGATGGCCCGTACGGGGATCGAACCCGCGACCTTGGCGTTATTAGCACCACGACTCTCACCAACTGAGCTAACCGGCCACAATGCTCCCGTTGGCCAGGCTCGAACCTAGGCTGGAAAATTGTCTTTCAGGCTCACACTGGGTGACCGAGTTACTGCACAAACATTGAACACACCACATCGCTTAAACATTGTTAACTGTTCGTATATACAACTGGGCAGAGTGTAAATCCAAAGTAACAGAAAGACTGGTCTAACAAACCTCATTCTAAAAAATTTTGTCGCACCACAGCCCCTCCCACAAACACTGTCCCGGTATAAAAGCAGACGGCGGGACCCCGACTGAATTCGAACCTGCAGCGGACGGTTGGAGCCGGATCCAGCATGTCCGACGTGGTGTCACTCCCATTCGTTTGGGAAACGCGTCATCAGGAGCGTAAAATTTCTCTTGATTCGTACTTTTTGTAGTGAAGGAGACAGAAAGTAACTAAAACCTGCCGAAACCCGGGATCGAACCAGGGACCTTTAGATCTATCAGTCTAACGCTCTCCCAACTGAGCTATTTCGGCTTCACGTCAAACGCAGTATTCTGTCGTTCTTTTGGAGGATTTTCTATCCCCGGGTGGAATTGCCCCTCTCGCTCATTCCTCACTTCGGGCAATGTGACCCGACCAGATCTCGGAGCTCAGGTTCTGTTAATGTAAAGCTGCAGTGTTGATAAAGATACAAAGCTGACACAGCACGGGGGACCTCACCGTGTTGGACACAGCGTGAAATGCAATGACATGTTCAAATAAAGTTACAGAGCACAACACATGTGTAAAATTCCCTGTTCTTTTCTCCACACTGATGGGTTGCGAAGGGAGAGACGGGCCGAAGTCTCACTGAGCCGCACTGATCACGAGCCAAATCAAGTTCAATCTTCAGCTGCAGGTATGGTGCTGAGCCCCACACAGAAGTGAAAATGCCCGTGGTTCTTAGTTCCTCGCACAGTGGGCTACTGAGCAATACAGGAAGGGCTAATGATCATCTTAATGCTCAAGTTATCAGGGGCCACGGACTCTCTGATTCCAGGCTTGCACACGTTGCTAAGTTTCAAAATTTGCATTTTTCACACTGGCAATGAAAATAATCGATAGCCGTGCCTGTGATAAGCTAAGTTTGTTCGGGAGATGCAGTGGGCAAGGAGATATACGGAAGACTGATAAAAACCGTGACTGCCCTGACACTGTGAGCTGCAGTTAAATGTTGGCAACATTTAAAGTCAGCCAGTCTAAATTTGACAGAAATCAAGTCCTGCTGACTTTCAAACAGCACGCATTTTACAGAAATCAAGAATGTGCATTTTGTATCGCTGTATGAAGAGTGATGTTGAGCAGCGGTGTGGAAAGTTGAATCAGGGGCGGAGCATTGTTCCGTAAGGGTGCATTGCATGGTGGCAATTCAAACAGCCCCAAAACGCACTGTTCCCTGACCGGGAATCGAACCCGGGCCGCGGCGGTGAGAGCGCCGAATCCTAACCACTAGACCACCAGGGAAGCTGCAGCCAGCCTCCTGGCAGCAAGCACATCAACGCAGCTTTTCATGCTTGCTCCTTTGCAATTCAGATCCTTTCGCGCCAGGCAAACTGTTCGGACAAAATTATATTTTTTACATGAGAACACAACAGACGTGTTCGCGAAAGCACGGCACCAAGTGCGGGTAGGCATCCACTTGAAATCGATTTCCTCCTGTGTTTTTCTCTGGATGTTGTCTCTCTCGGTGCTGGGCGAACAATTCATTGATGCATTTGTCCTGAACTGAAGCCTTTTACCCATCTCGCGGGGTCAGAGCCGCTCTGTCTGTGTATTACCTGCCTGTGACACTTATCGGCAACATGCCGCCTGTTCAACTTTCAACAGCAAACCCAGAAAGACAAAAGAACAGAAAGATGTGTCTCTCAGCCCCGGTGGCAAAGGATGTTAATCCAAATATATCCCCCGTGAGAGTCTGTGTGCATTGGCTTCCTTATAAAGTTTGTATTGGAAATGTGCGGGAAAAGCGTAAAATTATGAAAACATCCTGATGGCCCGTACGGGGATCGAACCCGCGACCTTGGCGTTATTAGCACCACGCTCTCACCAACTGAGCTAACCGGCCACAATGCTCCCGTTGGCCAGGCTCGAATCTAGGCTGGAAAATTGTCTTTCAGGCTCACACTGGGTGACCGAGTTACTGCACAAACATTGAACACACCACATCGCTTAAACATTGTTAACTGTTCGTATATACAACTGGGCAGAGTGTAAATCCAAAGTAACAGAAAGACTGGTCTAACAAACCTCATTCTAAAATTTTTTGTCGCACCACAGCCCCTCCCACAAACACTGTCCCGGTATAAAAGCAGACGGCGGGACCCCGACTGAATTCGAACCTGCAGCGGACGGTTGGAGCCGGATCCAGCATGTCCGACGTGGTTTCACTCCCATTCGTTTGGGAAACGCGTCATCAGGAGCGTAAAATTTCTCTTGATTCGTACCTTTTGTAGTGAAGGAGACAGAAAGTAACTAAAACCTGCCGAAACCCGGGATCGAACCAGGGACCTTTAGATCTTCAGTCTAACGCTCTCCCAACTGAGCTATTTCGGCTTCACGTCAAACGCAGTATTCTGTCGTTCTTTTGGAGGATTTTCTATCCCCGGGTGGAATTGCCCCTCTCGCTCATTCCTCACTTCGGGCAATGTGACCCGACCAGATCTCGGAGCTCAGGTTCTGTTAATGTAAAGCTGCAGTGTTGATAAAGATACAAAGCTGACACAGCACGGGGGACCTCACCGTGTTGGACACAGCGTGAAATGCAATGACATGTTCAAATAAAGTTACAGAGCACAACACATGTGTAAAATTCCCTGTTCTTTTCTCCACACTGATGGGTTGCGAAGGGAGAGACGGGCCGAAGTCTCACTGAGCCGCACTGATCACGAGCCAAATCAAGTTCAATCTTCAGCTGCAGGTATGGTGCTGAGCCCCACACAGAAGTGAAAATGCCCGTGGTTCTTAGTTCCTCGCACAGTGGGCTACTGAGCAATACAGGAAGGGCTAATGATCATCTTAATGCTCAAGTTATCAGGGGCCACGGACTCTCTGATTCCAGGCTTGCACACGTTGGTAAGTTTCAAAATTTGCATTTTTCACACTGGCAATGAAAATAATCGATAGCCGTGCCTGTGATAAGCTAAGTTTGTTCGGGAGATGCAGTGGGCAAGGAGATATACGGAAGACTGATAAAAACCGTGACTGCCCTGACACTGTGAGCTGCAGTTAAATGTTGGCAACATTTAAAGTCAGCCAGTCTAAATTTGACAGAAATCAAGTCCTGCTGACTTTGAAACAGCACGCATTTTACAGAAATCAAGAATGTGCATTTTGTATCGCTGTATGAAGAGTGATGTTGAGCAGCGGTGTGGAAAGTTGAATCAGGGGCGGAGCATTGTTCCGTAAGGGTGCATTGCATGCTGTCAATTCAAACAGCCCCAAAACGCACTGTTCCCTGACCGGGAATCGAACACAGGCCGCGGCGGTGAGAGCGCCGAATCCTAACCACTAGACCACCAGGGAAGCTGCAGCCAGCCTCCTGGCAGCAAGCACATCAACGCAGCTTTTCATGCTTGCTCCTTTGCAATTCAGATCCTTTCGCGCCAGGCAAACTGTTCGGACAAAATTATATTTTTTACATGAGAACACAACAGACGTGTTCGCGAAAGCACGGCACCAAGTGCGGGTAGGCATCCACTTGAAATCGATTTCCTCCTGTGTTTTTCTCTGGATGTTGTCTCTCTCGGTGCTGGGCGAACAATTCATTGATGCATTTGTCCTGAACTGAAGCCTTTTACCCATCTCGCGGGGTCAGAGCCGCTCTGTCTGTGTATTACCTGCCTGTGACACTTATCGGCAACATGCCGCCTGTTCAACTTTCAACAGCAAACCCAGAAAGACAAAAGAACAGAAAGATGTGTCTCTCAGCCCCGGTGGCAAAGGATGTTAATCCAAATATATCCCCCGTGAGAGTCTGTGTGCATTGGCTTCCTTATAAAGTTTGTATTGGAAATGTGCGGGAAAAGCGTAAAATTATGAAAACATCCTGATGGCCCGTACGGGGATCGAACCCGCGACCTTGGCGTTATTAGCACCACGCTCTCACCAACTGAGCTAACCGGCCACAATGCTCCCGTTGGCCAGGCTCGAACCTAGGCTGGAAAATTGTCTTTCAGGCTCACACTGGGTGACCGAGTTACTGCACAAACATTGAACACACCACATCGCTTAAACATTGTTAACTGTTCGTATATACAACTGGGCAGAGTGTAAATCCAAAGTAACAGAAAGACTGGTCTAACAAACCTCATTCTAAAAAATTTTGTCGCACCACAGCCCCTCCCACAAACACTGTCCCGGTATAAAAGCAGACGGCGGGACCCCGACTGAATTCGAACCTGCAGCGGACGGTTGGAGCCGGATCCAGCATGTCCGACGTGGTGTCACTCCCATTCGTTTGGGAAACGCGTCATCAGGAGCGTAAAATTTCTCTTGATTCGTACTTTTTGTAGTGAAGGAGACAGAAAGTAACTAAAACCTGCCGAAACCCGGGATCGAACCAGGGACCTTTAGATCTATCAGTCTAACGCTCTCCCAACTGAGCTATTTCGGCTTCACGTCAAACGCAGTATTCTGTCGTTCTTTTGGAGGATTTTCTATCCCCGGGTGGAATTGCCCCTCTCGCTCATTCCTCACTTCGGGCAATGTGACCCGACCAGATCTCGGAGCTCAGGTTCTGTTAATGTAAAGCTGCAGTGTTGATAAAGATACAAAGCTGACACAGCACGGGGGACCTCACCGTGTTGGACACAGCGTGAAATGCAATGACATGTTCAAATAAAGTTACAGAGCACAACACATGTGTAAAATTCCCTGTTCTTTTCTCCACACTGATGGGTTGCGAAGGGAGAGACGGGCCGAAGTCTCACTGAGCCGCACTGATCACGAGCCAAATCAAGTTCAATCTTCAGCTGCAGGTATGGTGCTGAGCCCCACACAGAAGTGAAAATGCCCGTGGTTCTTAGTTCCTCGCACAGTGGGCTACTGAGCAATACAGGAAGGGCTAATGATCATCTTAATGCTCAAGTTATCAGGGGCCACGGACTCTCTGATTCCAGGCTTGCACACGTTGCTAAGTTTCAAAATTTGCATTTTTCACACTGGCAATGAAAATAATCGATAGCCGTGCCTGTGATAAGCTAAGTTTGTTCGGGAGATGCAGTGGGCAAGGAGATATACGGAAGACTGATAAAAACCGTGACTGCCCTGACACTGTGAGCTGCAGTTAAATGTTGGCAACATTTAAAGTCAGCCAGTCTAAATTTGACAGAAATCAAGTCCTGCTGACTTTCAAACAGCACGCATTTTACAGAAATCAAGAATGTGCATTTTGTATCGCTGTATGAAGAGTGATGTTGAGCAGCGGTGTGGAAAGTTGAATCAGGGGCGGAGCATTGTTCCGTAAGGGTGCATTGCATGGTGGCAATTCAAACAGCCCCAAAACGCACTGTTCCCTGACCGGGAATCGAACCCGGGCCGCGGCGGTGAGAGCGCCGAATCCTAACCACTAGACCACCAGGGAAGCTGCAGCCAGCCTCCTGGCAGCAAGCACATCAACGCAGCTTTTCATGCTTGCTCCTTTGCAATTCAGATCCTTTCGCGCCAGGCAAACTGTTCGGACAAAATTATATTTTTTACATGAGAACACAACAGACGTGTTCGCGAAAGCACGGCACCAAGTGCGGGTAGGCATCCACTTGAAATCGATTTCCTCCTGTGTTTTTCTCTGGATGTTGTCTCTCTCGGTGCTGGGCGAACAATTCATTGATGCATTTGTCCTGAACTGAAGCCTTTTACCCATCTCGCGGGGTCAGAGCCGCTCTGTCTGTGTATTACCTGCCTGTGACACTTATCGGCAACATGCCGCCTGTTCAACTTTCAACAGCAAACCCAGAAAGACAAAAGAACAGAAAGATGTGTCTCTCAGCCCCGGTGGCAAAGGATGTTAATCCAAATATATCCCCCGTGAGAGTCTGTGTGCATTGGCTTCCTTATAAAGTTTGTATTGGAAATGTGCGGGAAAAGCGTAAAATTATGAAAACATCCTGATGGCCCGTACGGGGATCGAACCCGCGACCTTGGCGTTATTAGCACCACGCTCTCACCAACTGAGCTAACCGGCCACAATGCTCCCGTTGGCCAGGCTCGAATCTAGGCTGGAAAATTGTCTTTCAGGCTCACACTGGGTGACCGAGTTACTGCACAAACATTGAACACACCACATCGCTTAAACATTGTTAACTGTTCGTATATACAACTGGGCAGAGTGTAAATCCAAAGTAACAGAAAGACTGGTCTAACAAACCTCATTCTAAAATTTTTTGTCGCACCACAGCCCCTCCCACAAACACTGTCCCGGTATAAAAGCAGACGGCGGGACCCCGACTGAATTCGAACCTGCAGCGGACGGTTGGAGCCGGATCCAGCATGTCCGACGTGGTTTCACTCCCATTCGTTTGGGAAACGCGTCATCAGGAGCGTAAAATTTCTCTTGATTCGTACCTTTTGTAGTGAAGGAGACAGAAAGTAACTAAAACCTGCCGAAACCCGGGATCGAACCAGGGACCTTTAGATCTTCAGTCTAACGCTCTCCCAACTGAGCTATTTCGGCTTCACGTCAAACGCAGTATTCTGTCGTTCTTTTGGAGGATTTTCTATCCCCGGGTGGAATTGCCCCTCTCGCTCATTCCTCACTTCGGGCAATGTGACCCGACCAGATCTCGGAGCTCAGGTTCTGTTAATGTAAAGCTGCAGTGTTGATAAAGATACAAAGCTGACACAGCACGGGGGACCTCACCGTGTTGGACACAGCGTGAAATGCAATGACATGTTCAAATAAAGTTACAGAGCACAACACATGTGTAAAATTCCCTGTTCTTTTCTCCACACTGATGGGTTGCGAAGGGAGAGACGGGCCGAAGTCTCACTGAGCCGCACTGATCACGAGCCAAATCAAGTTCAATCTTCAGCTGCAGGTATGGTGCTGAGCCCCACACAGAAGTGAAAATGCCCGTGGTTCTTAGTTCCTCGCACAGTGGGCTACTGAGCAATACAGGAAGGGCTAATGATCATCTTAATGCTCAAGTTATCAGGGGCCACGGACTCTCTGATTCCAGGCTTGCACACGTTGGTAAGTTTCAAAATTTGCATTTTTCACACTGGCAATGAAAATAATCGATAGCCGTGCCTGTGATAAGCTAAGTTTGTTCGGGAGATGCAGTGGGCAAGGAGATATACGGAAGACTGATAAAAACCGTGACTGCCCTGACACTGTGAGCTGCAGTTAAATGTTGGCAACATTTAAAGTCAGCCAGTCTAAATTTGACAGAAATCAAGTCCTGCTGACTTTGAAACAGCACGCATTTTACAGAAATCAAGAATGTGCATTTTGTATCGCTGTATGAAGAGTGATGTTGAGCAGCGGTGTGGAAAGTTGAATCAGGGGCGGAGCATTGTTCCGTAAGGGTGCATTGCATGCTGTCAATTCAAACAGCCCCAAAACGCACTGTTCCCTGACCGGGAATCGAACACGGGCCGCGGCGGTGAGAGCGCCGAATCCTAACCACTAGACCACCAGGGAAGCTGCAGCCAGCCTCCTGGCAGCAAGCACATCAACGCAGCTTTTCATGCTTGCTCCTTTGCAATTCAGATCCTTTCGCGCCAGGCAAACTGTTCGGACAAAATTATATTTTTTACATGAGAACACAACAGACGTGTTCGCGAAAGCACGGCACCAAGTGCGGGTAGGCATCCACTTGAAATCGATTTCCTCCTGTGTTTTTCTCTGGATGTTGTCTCTCTCGGTGCTGGGCGAACAATTCATTGATGCATTTGTCCTGAACTGAAGCCTTTTACCCATCTCGCGGGGTCAGAGCCGCTCTGTCTGTGTATTACCTGCCTGTGACACTTATCGGCAACATGCCGCCTGTTCAACTTTCAACAGCAAACCCAGAAAGACAAAAGAACAGAAAGATGTGTCTCTCAGCCCCGGTGGCAAAGGATGTTAATCCAAATATATCCCCCGTGAGAGTCTGTGTGCATTGGCTTCCTTATAAAGTTTGTATTGGAAATGTGCGGGAAAAGCGTAAAATTATGAAAACATCCTGATGGCCCGTACGGGGATCGAACCCGCGACCTTGGCGTTATTAGCACCACGCTCTCACCAACTGAGCTAACCGGCCACAATGCTCCCGTTGGCCAGGCTCGAACCTAGGCTGGAAAATTGTCTTTCAGGCTCACACTGGGTGACCGAGTTACTGCACAAACATTGAACACACCACATCGCTTAAACATTGTTAACTGTTCGTATATACAACTGGGCAGAGTGTAAATCCAAAGTAACAGAAAGACTGGTCTAACAAACCTCATTCTAAAAAATTTTGTCGCACCACAGCCCCTCCCACAAACACTGTCCCGGTATAAAAGCAGACGGCGGGACCCCGACTGAATTCGAACCTGCAGCGGACGGTTGGAGCCGGATCCAGCATGTCCGACGTGGTGTCACTCCCATTCGTTTGGGAAACGCGTCATCAGGAGCGTAAAATTTCTCTTGATTCGTACTTTTTGTAGTGAAGGAGACAGAAAGTAACTAAAACCTGCCGAAACCCGGGATCGAACCAGGGACCTTTAGATCTATCAGTCTAACGCTCTCCCAACTGAGCTATTTCGGCTTCACGTCAAACGCAGTATTCTGTCGTTCTTTTGGAGGATTTTCTATCCCCGGGTGGAATTGCCCCTCTCGCTCATTCCTCACTTCGGGCAATGTGACCCGACCAGATCTCGGAGCTCAGGTTCTGTTAATGTAAAGCTGCAGTGTTGATAAAGATACAAAGCTGACACAGCACGGGGGACCTCACCGTGTTGGACACAGCGTGAAATGCAATGACATGTTCAAATAAAGTTACAGAGCACAACACATGTGTAAAATTCCCTGTTCTTTTCTCCACACTGATGGGTTGCGAAGGGAGAGACGGGCCGAAGTCTCACTGAGCCGCACTGATCACGAGCCAAATCAAGTTCAATCTTCAGCTGCAGGTATGGTGCTGAGCCCCACACAGAAGTGAAAATGCCCGTGGTTCTTAGTTCCTCGCACAGTGGGCTACTGAGCAATACAGGAAGGGCTAATGATCATCTTAATGCTCAAGTTATCAGGGGCCACGGACTCTCTGATTCCAGGCTTGCACACGTTGCTAAGTTTCAAAATTTGCATTTTTCACACTGGCAATGAAAATAATCGATAGCCGTGCCTGTGATAAGCTAAGTTTGTTCGGGAGATGCAGTGGGCAAGGAGATATACGGAAGACTGATAAAAACCGTGACTGCCCTGACACTGTGAGCTGCAGTTAAATGTTGGCAACATTTAAAGTCAGCCAGTCTAAATTTGACAGAAATCAAGTCCTGCTGACTTTCAAACAGCACGCATTTTACAGAAATCAAGAATGTGCATTTTGTATCGCTGTATGAAGAGTGATGTTGAGCAGCGGTGTGGAAAGTTGAATCAGGGGCGGAGCATTGTTCCGTAAGGGTGCATTGCATGGTGGCAATTCAAACAGCCCCAAAACGCACTGTTCCCTGACCGGGAATCGAACCCGGGCCGCGGCGGTGAGAGCGCCGAATCCTAACCACTAGACCACCAGGGAAGCTGCAGCCAGCCTCCTGGCAGCAAGCACATCAACGCAGCTTTTCATGCTTGCTCCTTTGCAATTCAGATCCTTTCGCGCCAGGCAAACTGTTCGGACAAAATTATATTTTTTACATGAGAACACAACAGACGTGTTCGCGAAAGCACGGCACCAAGTGCGGGTAGGCATCCACTTGAAATCGATTTCCTCCTGTGTTTTTCTCTGGATGTTGTCTCTCTCGGTGCTGGGCGAACAATTCATTGATGCATTTGTCCTGAACTGAAGCCTTTTACCCATCTCGCGGGGTCAGAGCCGCTCTGTCTGTGTATTACCTGCCTGTGACACTTATCGGCAACATGCCGCCTGTTCAACTTTCAACAGCAAACCCAGAAAGACAAAAGAACAGAAAGATGTGTCTCTCAGCCCCGGTGGCAAAGGATGTTAATCCAAATATATCCCCCGTGAGAGTCTGTGTGCATTGGCTTCCTTATAAAGTTTGTATTGGAAATGTGCGGGAAAAGCGTAAAATTATGAAAACATCCTGATGGCCCGTACGGGGATCGAACCCGCGACCTTGGCGTTATTAGCACCACGCTCTCACCAACTGAGCTAACCGGCCACAATGCTCCCGTTGGCCAGGCTCGAATCTAGGCTGGAAAATTGTCTTTCAGGCTCACACTGGGTGACCGAGTTACTGCACAAACATTGAACACACCACATCGCTTAAACATTGTTAACTGTTCGTATATACAACTGGGCAGAGTGTAAATCCAAAGTAACAGAAAGACTGGTCTAACAAACCTCATTCTAAAATTTTTTGTCGCACCACAGCCCCTCCCACAAACACTGTCCCGGTATAAAAGCAGACGGCGGGACCCCGACTGAATTCGAACCTGCAGCGGACGGTTGGAGCCGGATCCAGCATGTCCGACGTGGTTTCACTCCCATTCGTTTGGGAAACGCGTCATCAGGAGCGTAAAATTTCTCTTGATTCGTACCTTTTGTAGTGAAGGAGACAGAAAGTAACTAAAACCTGCCGAAACCCGGGATCGAACCAGGGACCTTTAGATCTTCAGTCTAACGCTCTCCCAACTGAGCTATTTCGGCTTCACGTCAAACGCAGTATTCTGTCGTTCTTTTGGAGGATTTTCTATCCCCGGGTGGAATTGCCCCTCTCGCTCATTCCTCACTTCGGGCAATGTGACCCGACCAGATCTCGGAGCTCAGGTTCTGTTAATGTAAAGCTGCAGTGTTGATAAAGATACAAAGCTGACACAGCACGGGGGACCTCACCGTGTTGGACACAGCGTGAAATGCAATGACATGTTCAAATAAAGTTACAGAGCACAACACATGTGTAAAATTCCCTGTTCTTTTCTCCACACTGATGGGTTGCGAAGGGAGAGACGGGCCGAAGTCTCACTGAGCCGCACTGATCACGAGCCAAATCAAGTTCAATCTTCAGCTGCAGGTATGGTGCTGAGCCCCACACAGAAGTGAAAATGCCCGTGGTTCTTAGTTCCTCGCACAGTGGGCTACTGAGCAATACAGGAAGGGCTAATGATCATCTTAATGCTCAAGTTATCAGGGGCCACGGACTCTCTGATTCCAGGCTTGCACACGTTGGTAAGTTTCAAAATTTGCATTTTTCACACTGGCAATGAAAATAATCGATAGCCGTGCCTGTGATAAGCTAAGTTTGTTCGGGAGATGCAGTGGGCAAGGAGATATACGGAAGACTGATAAAAACCGTGACTGCCCTGACACTGTGAGCTGCAGTTAAATGTTGGCAACATTTAAAGTCAGCCAGTCTAAATTTGACAGAAATCAAGTCCTGCTGACTTTGAAACAGCACGCATTTTACAGAAATCAAGAATGTGCATTTTGTATCGCTGTATGAAGAGTGATGTTGAGCAGCGGTGTGGAAAGTTGAATCAGGGGCGGAGCATTGTTCCGTAAGGGTGCATTGCATGCTGTCAATTCAAACAGCCCCAAAACGCACTGTTCCCTGACCGGGAATCGAACACAGGCCGCGGCGGTGAGAGCGCCGAATCCTAACCACTAGACCACCAGGGAAGCTGCAGCCAGCCTCCTGGCAGCAAGCACATCAACGCAGCTTTTCATGCTTGCTCCTTTGCAATTCAGATCCTTTCGCGCCAGGCAAACTGTTCGGACAAAATTATATTTTTTACATGAGAACACAACAGACGTGTTCGCGAAAGCACGGCACCAAGTGCGGGTAGGCATCCACTTGAAATCGATTTCCTCCTGTGTTTTTCTCTGGATGTTGTCTCTCTCGGTGCTGGGCGAACAATTCATTGATGCATTTGTCCTGAACTGAAGCCTTTTACCCATCTCGCGGGGTCAGAGCCGCTCTGTCTGTGTATTACCTGCCTGTGACACTTATCGGCAACATGCCGCCTGTTCAACTTTCAACAGCAAACCCAGAAAGACAAAAGAACAGAAAGATGTGTCTCTCAGCCCCGGTGGCAAAGGATGTTAATCCAAATATATCCCCCGTGAGAGTCTGTGTGCATTGGCTTCCTTATAAAGTTTGTATTGGAAATGTGCGGGAAAAGCGTAAAATTATGAAAACATCCTGATGGCCCGTACGGGGATCGAACCCGCGACCTTGGCGTTATTAGCACCACGCTCTCACCAACTGAGCTAACCGGCCGCAATGCTCCCGTTGGCCAGGCTCGAATCTAGGCTGGAAAATTGTCTTTCAGGCTCACACTGGGTGACCGAGTTACTGCACAAACATTGAACACACCACATCGCTTAAACATTGTTAACTGTTCGTATATACAACTGGGCAGAGTGTAAATCCAAAGTAACAGAAAGACTGGTCTAACAAACCTCATTCTAAAATTTTTTGTCGCACCACAGCCCCTCCCACAAACACTGTCCCGGTATAAAAGCAGACGGCGGGACCCCGACTGAATTCGAACCTGCAGCGGACGGTTGGAGCCGGATCCAGCATGTCCGACGTGGTTTCACTCCCATTCGTTTGGGAAACGCGTCATCAGGAGCGTAAAATTTCTCTTGATTTGTACCTTTTGTAGTGAAGGAGACAGAAAGTAACTAAAACCTGCCGAAACCCGGGATCGAACCAGGGACCTTTAGATCTTCAGTCTAACGCTCTCCCAACTGAGCTATTTCGGCTTCACGTCAAACGCAGTATTCTGTCGTTCTTTTGGAGGATTTTCTATCCCCGGGTGGAATTGCCCCTCTCGCTCATTCCTCACTTCGGGCAATGTGACCCGACCAGATCTCGGAGCTCAGGTTCTGTTAATGTAAAGCTGCAGTGTTGATAAAGATACAAAGCTGACACAGCACGGGGGACCTCACCGTGTTGGACACAGCGTGAAATGCAATGACATGTTCAAATAAAGTTACAGAGCACAACACATGTGTAAAATTCCCTGTTCTTTTCTCCACACTGATGGGTTGCGAAGGGAGAGACGGGCCGAAGTCTCACTGAGCCGCACTGATCACGAGCCAAATCAAGTTCAATCTTCAGCTGCAGGTATGGTGCTGAGCCCCACACAGAAGTGAAAATGCCCGTGGTTCTTAGTTCCTCGCACAGTGGGCTACTGAGCAATACAGGAAGGGCTAATGATCATCTTAATGCTCAAGTTATCAGGGGCCACGGACTCTCTGATTCCAGGCTTGCACACGTTGGTAAGTTTCAAAATTTGCATTTTTCACACTGGCAATGAAAATAATCGATAGCCGTGCCTGTGATAAGCTAAGTTTGTTCGGGAGATGCAGTGGGCAAGGAGATATACGGAAGACTGATAAAAACCGTGACTGCCCTGACACTGTGAGCTGCAGTTAAATGTTGGCAACATTTAAAGTCAGCCAGTCTAAATTTGACAGAAATCAAGTCCTGCTGACTTTGAAACAGCACGCATTTTACAGAAATCAAGAATGTGCATTTTGTATCGCTGTATGAAGAGTGATGTTGAGCAGCGGTGTGGAAAGTTGAATCAGGGGCGGAGCATTGTTCCGTAAGGGTGCATTGCATGCTGGCAATTCAAACAGCCCCAAAACGCACTGTTCCCTGACCGGGAATCGAACACGGGCCGCGGCGGTGAGAGCGCCGAATCCTAACCACTAGACCACCAGGGAAGCTGCAGCCAGCCTCCTGGCAGCAAGCACATCAACGCAGCTTTTCATGCTTGCTCCTTTGCAATTCAGATCCTTTCGCGCCAGGCAAACTGTTCGGACAAAATTATATTTTTTACATGAGAACACAACAGACGTGTTCGCGAAAGCACGGCACCAAGTGCGGGTAGGCATCCACTTGAAATCGATTTCCTCCTGTGTTTTTCTCTGGATGTTGTCTCTCTCGGTGCTGGGCGAACAATTCATTGATGCATTTGTCCTGAACTGAAGCCTTTTACCCATCTCGCGGGGTCAGAGCCGCTCTGTCTGTGTATTACCTGCCTGTGACACTTATCGGCAACATGCCGCCTGTTCAACTTTCAACAGCAAACCCAGAAAGACAAAAGAACAGAAAGATGTGTCTCTCAGCCCCGGTGGCAAAGGATGTTAATCCAAATATATCCCCCGTGAGAGTCTGTGTGCATTGGCTTCCTTATAAAGTTTGTATTGGAAATGTGCGGGAAAAGCGTAAAATTATGAAAACATCCTGATGGCCCGTACGGGGATCGAACCCGCGACCTTGGCGTTATTAGCACCACGCTCTCACCAACTGAGCTAACCGGCCACAATGCTCCCGTTGGCCAGGCTCGAACCTAGGCTGGGAAATTGTCATTCAGGCTCACACTGGGTGACCGAGTTACTGCACAAACATTGAACACACCACATCGCTTAAACATTGTTAACTGTTCGTATATACAACTGGGCAGAGTGTAAATCCAAAGTAACAGAAAGACTGGTCTAACAAACCTCATTCTAAAATTTTTTGTCGCACCACAGCCCCTCCCACAAACACTGTCCCGGTATAAAAGCAGACGGCGGGACCCCGACTGAATTCGAACCTGCAGCGGACGGTTGGAGCCGGATCCAGCATGTCCGACGTGGTGTCACTCCCATTCGTTTGGGAAACGCGTCATCAGGAGCGTAAAATTTCTCTTGATTCGTACCTTTTGTAGTGAAGGAGACAGAAAGTAACTAAAACCTGCCGAAACCCGGGATCGAACCAGGGACCTTTAGATCTTCAGTCTAACGCTCTCCCAACTGAGCTATTTCGGCTTCACGTCAAACGCAGTATTCTGTCGTTCTTTTGGAGGATTTTCTATCCCCGGGTGGAATTGCCCCTCTCGCTCATTCCTCACTTCGGGCAATGTGACCCGACCAGATCTCGGAGCTCAGGTTCTGTTAATGTAAAGCTGCAGTGTTGATAAAGATACAAAGCTGACACAGCACGGGGGACCTCACCGTGTAATGCAATGACATGTTCAAATAAAGTTACAGAGCACAACACATGTGTAAAATTCCCTGTTCTTTTCTCCACACTGATGGGTTGCGAAGGGAGAGACGGGCCGAAGTCTCACTGAGCCGCACTGATCACGAGCCAAATCAAGTTCAATCTTCAGCTGCAGGTATGGTGCTGAGCCCCACACAGAAGTTAAAATGCCCGTGGTTCTTAGTTCCTCGCACAGTGGGCTACTGAGCAATACAGGAAGGGCTAATGATCATCTTAATGCTCAAGTTATCAGGGGCCACGGACTCTCTGATTCCAGGCTTGCACACGTTGGTAAGTTTCAAAATTTGCATTTTTCACACTGGCAATGAAAATAATCGATAGCCGTGCCTGTGATAAGCTAAGTTTGTTCGGGAGATGCAGTGGGCAAGGAGATATACGGAAGACTGATAAAAACCGTGACTGCCCTGACACTGTGAGCTGCAGTTAAATGTTGGCAACATTTAAAGTCAGCCAGTCTAAATTTGACAGAAATCAAGTCCTGCTGACTTTGAAACAGCACGCATTTTACAGAAATCAAGAATGTGCATTTTGTATCGCTGTATGAAGAGTGATGTTGAGCAGCGGTGTGGAAAGTTGAATCAGGGGCGGAGCATTGTTCCGTAAGGGTGCATTGCATGCTGGCAATTCAAACAGCCCCAAAACGCACTGTTCCCTGACCGGGAATCGAACACGGGCCGCGGCGGTGAGAGCGCCGAATCCTAACCACTAGACCACCAGGGAAGCTGCAGCCAGCCTCCTGGCAGCAAGCACATCAACGCAGCTTTTCATGCTTGCTCCTTTGCAATTCAGATCCTTTCGCGCCAGGCAAACTGTTCGGACAAAATTATATTTTTTACATGAGAACACAACAGACGTGTTCGCGAAAGCACGGCACCAAGTGCGGGTAGGCATCCACTTGAAATCGATTTCCTCCTGTGTTTTTCTCTGGATGTTGTCTCTCTCGGTGCTGGGCGAACAATTCATTGATGCATTTGTCCTGAACTGAAGCCTTTTACCCATCTCGCGGGGTCAGAGCCGCTCTGTCTGTGTATTACCTGCCTGTGACACTTATCGGCAACATGCCGCCTGTTCAACTTTCAACAGCAAACCCAGAAAGACAAAAGAACAGAAAGATGTGTCTCTCAGCCCCGGTGGCAAAGGATGTTAATCCAAATATATCCCCCGTGAGAGTCTGTGTGCATTGGCTTCCTTATAAAATTTGTATTGGAAATGTGCGGGAAAAGCGTAAAATTATGAAAACATCCTGATGGCCCGTACGGGGATCGAACCCGCGACCTTGGCGTTATTAGCACCACGCTCTCACCAACTGAGCTAACCGGCCACAATGCTCCCGTTGGCCAGGCTCGAACCTAGGCTGGGAAATTGTCATTCAGGCTCACACTGGGTGACCGAGTTACTGCACAAACATTGAACACACAACATCGCTTAAACATTGTTAACTGTTCGTATATACAACTGGGCAGAGTGTAAATCCAAAGTAACAGAAAGACTGGTCTAACAAACCTCATTCTAAAATTTTTTGTCGCACCACAGCCCCTCCCACAAACACTGTCCCGGTATAAAAGCAGACGGCGTGACCCCGACTGAATTCGAACCTGCAGCGGACGGTTGGAGCCGGATCCAGCATGTCCGACGTGGTGTCACTCCCATTCGTTTGGGAAACGCGTCATCAGGAGCGTAAAATTTCTCTTGATTCGTACCTTTTGTAGTGAAGGAGACAGAAAGTAACTAAAACCTGCCGAAACCCGGGATCGAACCAGGGACCTTTAGATCTTCAGTCTAACGCTCTCCCAACTGAGCTATTTCGGCTTCACGTCAAACGCAGTATTCTGTCGTTCTTTTGGAGGATTTTCTATCCCCGGGTGGAATTGCCCCTCTCGCTCATTCCTCACTTCGGGCAATGTGACCCGACCAGATCTCGGAGCTCAGGTTCTGTTAATGTAAAGCTGCAGTGTTGATAAAGATACAAAGCTGACACAGCACGGGGGACCTCACCGTGTTGGACACAGCGTGAAATGCAATGACATGTTCAAATAAAGTTACAGAGCACAACACATGTGTAAAATTCCCTGTTCTTTTCTCCACACTGATGGGTTGCGAAGGGAGAGACGGGCCGAAGTCTCACTGAGCCGCACTGATCACGAGCCAAATCAAGTTCAATCTTCAGCTGCAGGTATGGTGCTGAGCCCCACACAGAAGTGAAAATGCCCGTGGTTCTTAGTTCCTCGCACAGTGGGCTACTGAGCAATACAGGAAGGGCTAATGATCATCTTAATGCTCAAGTTATCAGGGGCCACGGACTCTCTGATTCCAGGCTTGCACACGTTGGTAAGTTTCAAAATTTGCATTTTTCACACTGGCAATGAAAATAATCGATAGCCGTGCCTGTGATAAGCTAAGTTTGTTCGGGAGATGCAGTGGGCAAGGAGATATACGGAAGACTGATAAAAACCGTGACTGCCCTGACACTGTGAGCTGCAGTTAAATGTTGGCAACATTTAAAGTCAGCCAGTCTTAATTTGACAGAAATCAAGTCCTGCTGACTTTGAAACAGCACGCATTTTACAGAAATCAAGAATGTGCATTTTGTATCGCTGTATGAAGAGTGATGTTGAGCAGCGGTGTGGAAAGTTGAATCAGGGGCGGAGCATTGTTCCGTAAGGGTGCATTGCATGGTGGCAATTCAAACAGCCCCAAAACGCACTGTTCCCTGACCGGGAATCGAACCCGGGCCGCGGCGGTGAGAGCGCCGAATCCTAACCACTAGACCACCAGGGAAGCTGCAGCCAGCCTCCTGGCAGCAAGCACATCAACGCAGCTTTTCATGCTTGCTCCTTTGCAATTCAGATCCTTTCGCGCCAGGCAAACTGTTCGGACAAAATTATATTTTTTACATGAGAACACAACAGACGTGTTCGCGAAAGCACGGCACCAAGTGCGGGTAGGCATCCACTTGAAATCGATTTCCTCCTGTGTTTTTCTCTGGATGTTGTCTCTCTCGGTGCTGGGCGAACAATTCATTGATGCATTTGTCCTGAACTGAAGCCTTTTAACATCTCGCGGGGTCAGAGCCGCTCTGTCTGTGTATTACCTGCCTGTGACACTTATCGGCAACATGCCGCCTGTTCAACTTTCAACAGCAAACCCAGAAAGACCAGAAAGATGTGTCTCTCAGCCCCGGTGGCAAAGGATGTTAATCCAAATATATCCCCCGTGAGAGTCTGTGTGCATTGGCTTCCTTATAAAGTTTGTATTGGAAATGTGCGGGAAAAGCGTAAAATTATGAAAACATCCTGATGGCCCGTACGGGGATCGAACCCGCGACCTTGGCGTTATTAGCACCACGCTCTCACCAACTGAGCTAACCGGCCACAATGCTCCCGTTGGCCAGGCTCGAACCTAGGCTGGAAAATTGTCTTTCAGGCTCACACTGGGTGACCGAGTTACTGCACAAACATTGAACACACCACATCGCTTAAACATTGTTAACTGTTCGTATATACAACTGGGCAGAGTGTAAATCCAAAGTAACAGAAAGACTGGTCTAACAAACCTCATTCTAAAAATTTTTGTCGCACCACAGCCCCTCCCACAAACACTGTCCCGGTATAAAAGCAGACGGCGGGACCCCGACTGAATTCGAACCTGCAGCGGACGGTTGGAGCCGGATCCAGCATGTCCGACGTGGTTTCACTCCCATTCGTTTGGGAAACGCGTCATCAGGAGCGTAAAATTTCTCTTGATTCGTACCTTTTGTAGTGAAGGAGACAGAAAGTAACTAAAACCTGCCGAAACCCGGGATCGAACCAGGAACCTTTAGATCTTCAGTCTAACGCTCTCCCAACTGAGCTATTTCGGCTTCACGTCAAACGCAGTATTCTGTCGTTCTTTTGGAGGATTTTCTATCCCCGGGTGGAATTGCCCCTCTCGCTCATTCCTCACTTCGGGCAATGTGACCCGACCAGATCTCGGAGCTCAGGTTCTGTTAATGTAAAGCTGCAGTGTTGATAAAGATACAAAGCTGACACAGCACGGGGGACCTCACCGTGTTGGACACAGCGTGAAATGCAATGACATGTTCAAATAAAGTTACAGAGCACAACACATGTGTAAAATTCCCTGTTCTTTTCTCCACACTGATGGGTTGCGAAGGGAGAGACGGGCCGAAGTCTCACTGAGCCGCACTGATCACGAGCCAAATCAAGTTCAATCTTCAGCTGCAGGTATGGTGCTGAGCCCCACACAGAAGTGAAAATGCCCGTGGTTCTTAGTTCCTCGCACAGTGGGCTACTGAGCAATACAGGAAGGGCTAATGATCATCTTAATGCTCAAGTTATCAGGGGCCACGGACTCTCTGATTCCAGGCTTGCACACGTTGGTAAGTTTCAAAATTTGCATTTTTCACACTGGCAATGAAAATAATCGATAGCCGTGCCTGTGATAAGCTAAGTTTGTTCGGGAGATGCAGTGGGCAAGGAGATATACGGAAGACTGATAAAAACCGTGACTGCCCTGACACTGTGAGCTGCAGTTAAATGTTGGCAACATTTAAAGTCAGCCAGTCTAAATTTGACAGAAATCAAGTCCTGCTGACTTTGAAACAGCACGCATTTTACAGAAATCAAGAATGTGCATTTTGTATCGCTGTATGAAGAGTGATGTTGAGCAGCGGTGCGGAAAGTTGAATCAGGGGCGGAGCATTGTTCCGTAAGGGTGCATTGCATGGTGGCAATTCAAACAGCCCCAAAACGCACTGTTCCCTGACCGGGAATCGAACCCGGGCCGTGGCGGTGAGAGCGCCGACTCCTAACCACTAGACCACCAGGGAAGCTGCAGCCAGCCTCCTGGCAGCAAGCACATCAACGCAGCTTTTCATGCTTGCTCCTTTGCAATTCAGATCCTTTCGCGCCAGGCAAACTGTTCGGACAAAATTATATTTTTTACATGAGAACACAACAGACGTGTTCGCGAAAGCACGGCACCAAGTGCGGGTAGGCATCCACTTGAAATCGATTTCCTCCTGTGTTTTTCTCTGGATGTTGTCTCTCTCGGTGCTGGGCGAACAATTCATTGATGCATTTGTCCTGAACTGAAGCCTTTTACCCATCTCGCGGGGTCAGAGCCGCTCTGTCTGTGTATTACCTGCCTGTGACACTTATCGGCAACATGCCGCCTGTTCAACTTTCAACAGCAAACCCAGAAAGATGTGTCTCTCAGCCCCGGTGGCAAAGGATGTTAATCCAAATATATCCCCCGTGAGAGTCTGTGTGCATTGGCTTCCTTATAAAGTTTGTATTGGATATGTGTGGGAAAAGCGTAAAATTATGAAAACATCCTGATGGCCCGTACGGGGATCGAACCCGCGACCTTGGCGTTATTAGCACCACGCTCTCACCAACTGAGCTAACCGGCCACAATGCTCCCGTTGGCCAGGCTCGAACCTAGGCTGGAAAATTGTCTTTCAGGCTCACACTGGGTGACCGAGTTACTGCACAAACATTGAACACACCACATCGCTTAAACATTGTTAACTGTTCGTATATACAACTGGGCAGAGTGTAAATCCAAAGTAACAGAAAGACTGGTCTAACAAACCTCATTCTAAAAATTTTTGTCGCACCACAGCCCCTCCCACAAACACTGTCCCGGTATAAAAGCAGACGGCGGGACCCCGACTGAATTCGAACCTGCAGCGGACGGTTGGAGCCGGATCCAGCATGTCCGACGTGGTTTCACTCCCATTCGTTTGGGAAACGCGTCATCAGGAGCGTAAAATTTCTCTTGATTCGTACCTTTTGTAGTGAAGGAGACAGAAAGTAACTAAAACCTGCCGAAACCCGGGATCGAACCAGGGACCTTTAGATCTTCAGTCTAACGCTCTCCCAACTGAGCTATTTCGGCTTCACGTCAAACGCAGTATTCTGTCGTTCTTTTGGAGGATTTTCTATCCCCGGGTGGAATTGCCCCTCTCGCTCATTCCTCACTTCGGGCAATGTGACCCGACCAGATCTCGGAGCTCAGGTTCTGTTAATGTAAAGCTGCAGTGTTGATAAAGATACAAAGCTGACACAGCACGGGGGACCTCACCGTGTTGGACACAGCGTGAAATGCAATGACATGTTCAAATAAAGTTACAGAGCACAACACATGTGTAAAATTCCCTGTTCTTTTCTCCACACTGATGGGTTGCGAAGGGAGAGACGGGCCGAAGTCTCACTGAGCAGCACTGATCACGAGCCAAATCAAGTTCAATCTTCAGCTGCAGGTATGGTGCTGAGCCCCACACAGAAGTGAAAATGCCCGTGGTTCTTAGTTCCTCGCACAGTGGGCTACTGAGCAATACAGGAAGGGCTAATGATCATCTTAATGCTCAAGTTATCAGGGGCCACGGACTCTCTGATTCCAGGCTTGCACACGTTGGTAAGTTTCAAAATTTGCATTTTTCACACTGGCAATGAAAATAATCGATAGCCGTGCCTGTGATAAGCTAAGTTTGTTCGGGAGATGCAGTGGGCAAGGAGATATACGGAAGACTGATAAAAACCGTGACTGCCCTGACACTGTGAGCTGCAGTTAAATGTTGGCAACATTTAAAGTCAGCCAGTCTAAATTTGACAGAAATCAAGTCCTGCTGACTTTGAAACAGCACGCATTTTACAGAAATCAAGAATGTGCATTTTGTATCGCTGTATGAAGAGTGATGTTGAGCAGCGGTGTGGAAAGTTGAATCAGGGGCGGAGCATTGTTCCGTAAGGGTGCATTGCATGGTGGCAATTCAAACAGCCCCAAAACGCACTGTTCCCTGACCGGGAATCGAACACGGGCCGCGGCGGTGAGAGCGCCGAATCCTAACCACTAGACCACCAGGGAAGCTGCAGCCAGCCTCCTGGCAGCAAGCACATCAACGCAGCTTTTCATGCTTGCTCCTTTGCAATTCAGATCCTTTCGCGCCAGGCAAACTGTTCGGACAAAATTATATTTTTTACATGAGAACACAACAGACGTGTTCGCGAAAGCACGGCACCAAGTGCGGGTAGGCATCCACTTGAAATCGATTTCCTCCTGTGTTTTTCTCTGGATGTTGTCTCTCTCGGTGCTGGGCGAACAATTCATTGATGCATTTGTCCTGAACTGAAGCCTTTTACCCATCTCGCGGGGTCAGAGCCGCTCTGTCTGTGTATTACCTGCCTGTGACACTTATCGGCAACATGCCGCCTGTTCAACTTTCAACAGCAAACCCAGAAAGATGTGTCTCTCAGCCCCGGTGGCAAAGGATGTTAATCCAAATATATCCCCCGTGAGAGTCTGTGTGCATTGGCTTCCTTATAAAGTTTGTATTGGAAATGTGCGGGAAAAGCGTAAAATTATGAAAACATCCTGATGGCCCGTACGGGGATCGAACCCGCGACCTTGGCGTTATTAGCACCACGCTCTCACCAACTGAGCTAACCGGCCACAATGCTCCCGTTGGCCAGGCTCGAACCTAGGCTGGAAAATTGTCTTTCAGGCTCACACTGGGTGACCGAGTTACTGCACAAACATTGAACACACCACATCGCTTAAACATTGTTAACTGTTCGTATATACAACTGGGCAGAGTGTAAATCCAAAGTAACAGAAAGACTGGTCTAACAAACCTCATTCTAAAATTTTTTGTCGCACCACAGCCCCTCCCACAAACACTGTCCCGGTATAAAAGCAGACGGCGGGACCCCGACTGAATTCGAACCTGCAGCGGACGGTTGGAGCCGGATCCAGCATGTCCGACGTGGTTTCACTCCCATTCGTTTGGGAAACGCGTCATCAGGAGCGTAAAATTTCTCTTGATTCGTACCTTTTGTAGTGAAGGAGACAGAAAGTAACTAAAACCTGCCGAAACCCGGGATCGAACCAGGGACCTTTAGATCTTCAGTCTAACGCTCTCCCAACTGAGCTATTTCGGCTTCACGTCAAACGCAGTATTCTGTCGTTCTTTTGGAGGATTTTCTATCCCCGGGTGGAATTGCCCCTCTCGCTCATTCCTCACTTCGGGCAATGTGACCCGACCAGATCTCGGAGCTCAGGTTCTGTTAATGTAAAGCTGCAGTGTTGATAAAGATACAAAGCTGACACAGCACGGGGGACCTCACCGTGTTGGACACAGCGTGAAATGCAATGACATGTTCAAATAAAGTTACAGAGCACAACACATGTGTAAAATTCCCTGTTCTTTTCTCCACACTGATGGGTTGCGAAGGGAGAGACGGGCCGAAGTCTCACTGAGCAGCACTGATCACGAGCCAAATCAAGTTCAATCTTCAGCTGCAGGTATGGTGCTGAGCCCCACACAGAAGTGAAAATGCCCGTGGTTCTTAGTTCCTCGCACAGTGGGCTACTGAGCAATACAGGAAGGGCTAATGATCATCTTAATGCTCAAGTTATCAGGGGCCACGGACTCTCTGATTCCAGGCTTGCACACGTTGGTAAGTTTCAAAATTTGCATTTTTCACACTGGCAATGAAAATAATCGATAGCCGTGCCTGTGATAAGCTAAGTTTGTTCGGGAGATGCAGTGGGCAAGGAGATATACGGAAGACTGATAAAAACCGTGACTGCCCTGACACTGTGAGCTGCAGTTAAATGTTGGCAACATTTAAAGTCAGCCAGTCTAAATTTGACAGAAATCAAGTCCTGCTGACTTTGAAACAGCACGCATTTTACAGAAATCAAGAATGTGCATTTTGTATCGCTGTATGAAGAGTGATGTTGAGCAGCGGTGTGGAAAGTTGAATCAGGGGCGGAGCATTGTTCCGTAAGGGTGCATTGCATGGTGGCAATTCAAACAGCCCCAAAACGCACTGTTCCCTGACCGGGAATCGAACACGGGCCGCGGCGGTGAGAGCGCCGAATCCTAACCACTAGACCACCAGGGAAGCTGCAGCCAGCCTCCTGGCAGCAAGCACATCAACGCAGCTTTTCATGCTTGCTCCTTTGCAATTCAGATCCTTTCGCGCCAGGCAAACTGTTCGGACAAAATTATATTTTTTACATGAGAACACAACAGACGTGTTCGCGAAAGCACGGCACCAAGTGCGGGTAGGCATCCACTTGAAATCGATTTCCTCCTGTGTTTTTCTCTGGATGTTGTCTCTCTCGGTGCTGGGCGAACAATTCATTGATGCATTTGTCCTGAACTGAAGCCTTTTACCCATCTCGCGGGGTCAGAGCCGCTCTGTCTGTGTATTACCTGCCTGTGACACTTATCGGCAACATGCCGCCTGTTCAACTTTCAACAGCAAACCCAGAAAGATGTGTCTCTCAGCCCCGGTGGCAAAGGATGTTAATCCAAATATATCCCCCGTGAGAGTCTGTGTGCATTGGCTTCCTTATAAAGTTTGTATTGGAAATGTGCGGGAAAAGCGTAAAATTATGAAAACATCCTGATGGCCCGTACGGGGATCGAACCCGCGACCTTGGCGTTATTAGCACCACGCTCTCACCAACTGAGCTAACCGGCCAAAATGCTCCCGTTGGCCAGGCTCGAACCTAGGCTGGGAAATTGTCTTTCAGGCTCACACTGGGTGACCGAGTTACTGCACAAACATTGAACACACCACATCGCTTAAACATTGTTAACTGTTCGTATATACAACTGGGAAGAGTGTAAATCCAAAGTAACAGAAAGACTGGTCTAACAAACCTCATTCTAAAATTTTTTGTCGCACCACAGCCCCTCCCACAAACACTGTCCCGGTATAAAAGCAGACGGCGGGACCCCGACTGAATTCGAAACTGCAGCGGACGGTTGGAGCCGGATCCAGCATGTCCGACGTGGTTTCACTCCCATTCGTTTGGGAAACGCGTCATCAGGAGCGTAAAATTTCTCTTGATTCGTACCTTTTGTAGTGAAGGAGACAGAAAGTAACTAAAACCTGCCGAAACCCGGGATCGAACCAGGGACCTTTAGATCTTCAGTCTAACGCTCTCCCAACTGAGCTATTTCGGCTTCACGTCAAACGCAGTATTCTGTCGTTCTTTTGGAGGATTTTCTATCCCCGGGTGGAATTGCCCCTCTCGCTCATTCCTCACTTCGGGCAATGTGACCCGACCAGATCTCGGAGCTCAGGTTCTGTTAATGTAAAGCTGCAGTGTTGATAAAGATACAAAGCTGACACAGCACGGGGGACCTCACCGTGTTGGACACAGCGTGAAATGCAATGACATGTTCAAATAAAGTTACAGAGCACAACACATGTGTAAAATTCCCTGTTCTTTTCTCCACACTGATGGGTTGCGAAGGGAGAGACGGGCCGAAGTCTCACTGAGCCGCACTGATCACGAGCCAAATCAAGTTCAATCTTCAGCTGCAGGTATGGTGCTGAGCCCCACACAGAAGTGAAAATGCCCGTGGTTCTTAGTTCCTCGCACAGTGGGCTACTGAGCAATACAGGAAGGGCTAATGATCATCTTAATGCTCAAGTTATCAGGGGCCACGGACTCTCTGATTCCAGGCTTGCACACGTTGGTAAGTTTCAAAATTTGCATTTTTCACACTGGCAATGAAAATAATCGATAGCCGTGCCTGTGATAAGCTAAGTTTGTTCGGGAGATGCAGTGGGCAAGGAGATATACGGAAGACTGATAAAAACCGTGACTGCCCTGACACTGTGAGCTGCAGTTAAATGTTGGCAACATTTAAAGTCAGCCAGTCTAAATTTGACAGAAATCAAGTCCTGCTGACTTTGAAACAGCACGCATTTTACAGAAATCAAGAATGTGCATTTTGTATCGCTGTATGAAGAGTGATGTTGAGCAGCGGTGTGGAAAGTTGAATCAGGGGCGGAGCATTGTTCCGTAAGGGTGCATTGCATGGTGGCAATTCAAACAGCCCCAAAACGCACTGTTCCCTGACCGGGAAGCGAACCCGGGCCGCGGCGGTGAGAGCGCCGAATCCTAACCACTAGACCACCAGGGAAGCTGCAGCCAGCCTCCTGGCAGCAAGCACATCAACGCAGCTTTTCATGCTTGCTCCTTTGCAATTCAGATCCTTTCGCGCCAGGCAAACTGTTCGGACAAAATTATATTTTTTACATGAGAACACAACAGACGTGTTCGCGAAAGCACGGCACCAAGTGCGGGTAGGCATCCACTTGAAATCGATTTCCTCCTGTGTTTTTCTCTGGATGTTGTCTCTCTCGGTGCTGGGCGAACAATTCATTGATGCATTTGTCCTGAACTGAAGCCTTTTACCCATCTCGCGGGGTCAGAGCCGCTCTGTCTGTGTATTACCTGCCTGTGACACTTATCGGCAACATGCCGCCTGTTCAACTTTCAACAGCAAACCCAGAAAGACCAGAAAGATGTGTCTCTCAGCCCCGGTGGCAAAGGATGTTAATCCAAATATATCCCCCGTGAGAGTCTGTGTGCATTGGCTTCCTTATAAAGTTTGTATTGGAAATGCGCGGGAAAAGCGTAAAATTATGAAAACATCCTGATGGCCCGTACGGGGATCGAACCCGCGACCTTGGCGTTATTAGCACCACGCTCTCACCAACTGAGCTAACCGGCCACAATGCTCCCGTTGGCCAGGCTCGAACCTAGGCTGGGAAATTGTCTTTCAGGCTCACACTGGGTGACCGAGTTACTGCACAAACATTGAACACACCACATCGCTTAAACATTGTTAACTGTTCGTATATACAACTGGGCAGAGTGTAAATCCAAAGTAACAGAAAGACTGGTCTAACAAACCTCATTCTAAAATTTTTTGTCGCACCACAGCCCCTCCCACAAACACTGTCCCGGTATAAAAGCAGACGGCGGGACCCCGACTGAATTCGAACCTGCAGCGGACGGTTGGAGCCGGATCCAGCATGTCCGACGTGGTGTCACTCCCATTCGTTTGGGAAACGCGTCATCAGGAGCGTAAAATTTCTCTTGATTCGTACCTTTTGTACTGAAGGAGACAGAAAGTAACTAAAACCTACCGAAACCCGGGATTGAACCAGGAACCTTTAGATCTTCAGTCTAACGCTCTCCCAACTGAGCTATTTCGGCTTCACGTCAAACGCAGTATTCTGTCGTTCTTTTGGAGGATTTTCTATCCCCGGGTGGAATTGCCCCTCTCGCTCATTCCTCACTTCGGGCAATGTGACCCGACCAGATCTCGGAGCTCAGGTTCTGTTAATGTAAAGCTGCAGTGTTGATAAAGATACAAAGCTGACACAGCACGGGGGACCTCACCGTGTTGGACACAGCGTGAAATGCAATGACATGTTCAAATAAAGTTACAGAGCACAACACATGTGTAAAATTCCCTGTTCTTTTCTCCACACTGATGGGTTGCGAAGGGAGAGACGGGCCGAAGTCTCACTGAGCCGCACTGATCACGAGCCAAATCAAGTTCAATCTTCAGCTGCAGGTATGGTGCTGAGCCCCACACAGAAGTGAAAATGCCCGTGGTTCTTAGTTCCTCGCACAGTGGGCTACTGAGCAATACAGGAAGGGCTAATGATCATCTTAATGCTCAAGTTATCAGGGGCCACGGACTCTCTGATTCCAGGCTTGCACACGTTGGTAAGTTTCAAAATTTGCATTTTTCACACTGGCAATGAAAATAATCGATAGCCGTGCCTGTGATAAGCTAAGTTTGTTCGGGAGATGCATTGGGCAAGGAGATATACGGAAGACTGATAAAAACCGTGACTGCCCTGACACTGTGAGCTGCAGTTAAATGTTGGCAACATTTAAAGTCAGCCAGTCTAAATTTGACAGAAATCAAGTCCTGCTGACTTTGAAACAGCACGCATTTTACAGAAATCAAGAATGTGCATTTTGTATCGCTGTATGAAGAGTGATGTTGAGCAGCGGTGTGGAAAGTTGAATCAGGGGCGGAGCATTGTTCCGTAAGGGTGCATTGCATGGTGGCAATTCAAACAGCCCCAAAACGCACTGTTCCCTGACCGGGAATCGAACCCGGGCCGCGGCGGTGTGAGCGCCGAATCCTAACCACTAGATAACCAGGGAAGCTGCAGCCAGCCTCCTGGCAGCAAGCACATCAACGCAGCTTTTCATGCTTGCTCCTTTGCAATTCAGATCCTTTCGCGCCAGGCAAACTGTTCGGACAAAATTATATTTTTTACATGAGTACACAACAGACGTGTTCGCGAAAGCACGGCACCAAGTGCGGGTAGGCATCCACTTGAAATCGATTTCCTCCTGTGTTTTTCTCTGGATGTTGTCTCTCTCGGTGCTGGGCGAACAATTCATTGATGCATTTGTCCTGAACTGAAGCCTTTTACCCATCTCGCGGGGTCAGAGCCGCTCTGTCTGTGTATTACCTGCCTGTGACACTTATCGGCAACATGCCGCCTGTTCAACTTTCAACAGCAAACCCAGAAAGACCAGAAAGATGTGTCTCTCAGCCCCGGTGGCAAAGGATGTTAATCCAAATATATCCCCCGTGAGAGTCTGTGTGCATTGGCTTCCTTATAAAGTTTGTATTGGAAATGTGCGGGAAAAGCGTAAAATTATGAAAACATCCTGATGGCCCGTACGGGGATCGAACCCGCGACCTTGGCGTTATTAGCACCACGCTCTCACCAACTGAGCTAACCGGCCACAATGCTCCCGTTGGCCAGGCTCGAATCTAGGCTGGAAAATTGTCTTTCAGGCTCACACTGGGTGACCGAGTTACTGCACAAACATTGAACACACCACATCGCTTAAACATTGTTAACTGTTCGTATATACAACTGGGCAGAGTGTAAATCCAAAGTAACAGAAAGACTGGTCTAACAAACCTCATTCTAAAATTTTTTGTCGCACCACAGCCCCTCCCACAAACACTGTCCCGGTATAAAAGCAGACGGCGGGACCCCGACTGAATTCGAACCTGCAGCGGACGGTTGGAGCCGGATCCAGCATGTCCGACGTGGTGTCACTCCCATTCGTTTGGGAAACGCGTCATCAGGAGCGTAAAATTTCTCTTGATTCGTACCTTTTGTACTGAAGGAGACAGAAAGTAACTAAAACCTGCCGAAACCCGGGATTGAACCAGGAACCTTTAGATTTTCAGTCTAACGCTCTCCCAACTGAGCTATTTCGGCTTCACGTCAAACGCAGTATTCTGTCGTTCTTTTGGAGGATTTTCTATCCCCGGGTGGAATTGCCCCTCTCGTTCATTCCTCACTTCGGGCAATGTGACCCGACCAGATCTCGGAGCTCAGGTTCTGTTAATGTAAAGCTGCAGTGTTGATAAAGATACAAAGCTGACACAGCACGGGGGACCTCACCGTGTTGGACACAGCGTGAAATGCAATGACATGTTCAAATAAAGTTACAGAGCACAACACATGTGTAAAATTCCCTGTTCTTTTCTCCACACTGATGGGTTGCGAAGGGAGAGACGGGCCGAAGTCTCACTGAGCCGCACTGATCACGAGCCAAATCAAGTTCAATCTTCAGCTGCAGGTATGGTGCTGAGCCCCACACAGAAGTGAAAATGCCCGTGGTTCTTAGTTCCTCGCACAGTGGGCTACTGAGCAATACAGGAAGGGCTAATGATCATCTTAATGCTCAAGTTATCAGGGGCCACGGACTCTCTGATTCCAGGCTTGCACACGTTGGTAAGTTTCAAAATTTGCATTTTTCACACTGGCAATGAAAATAATCGATAGCCGTGCCTGTGATAAGCTAAGTTTGTTCGGGAGATGCATTGGGCAAGGAGATATACGGAAGACTGATAAAAACCGTGACTGCCCTGACACTGTGAGCTGCAGTTAAATGTTGGCAACATTTAAAGTCAGCCAGTCTAAATTTGACAGAAATCAAGTCCTGCTGACTTTGAAACAGCACGCATTTTACAGAAATCAAGAATGTGCATTTTGTGTCGCTGTATGAAGAGTGATGTTGAGCAGCGGTGTGGAAAGTTGAATCAGGGGCGGAGCATTGTTCCGTAAGGGTGCATTGCATGGTGGCAATTCAAACAGCCCCAAAACGCACTATTCCCTGACCGGGAATCGAACCCGGGCCGCGGCGGTGAGAGCGCCGAATCCTAACCACTAGATAACCAGGGAAGCTGCAGCCAGCCTCCTGGCAGCAAGCACATCAACGCAGCTTTTCATGCTTGCTCCTTTGCAATTCAGATCCTTTCGCGCCAGGCAAACTGTTCAGACAAAATTATATTTTTTACATGAGAACACAACAGACGTGTTCGCGAAAGCACGGCACCAAGTGCGGGTAGGCATCCACTTGAAATCGATTTCCTCCTGTGTTTTTCTCTGGATGTTGTCTCTCTCGGTGCTGGGCGAACAATTCATTGATGCATTTGTCCTGAACTGAAGCCTTTTACCCATCTCGCGGGGTCAGAGCCGCTCTGTCTGTGTATTACCTGCCTGTGACACTTATGGGCAACATGCCGCCTGTTCAACTTTCAACAGCAAACCCAGAAAGACCAGAAAGATGTGTCTCTCAGCCCCGGTGGCAAAGGATGTTAATCCAAATATATCCCCCGTGAGAGTCTGTGTGCATTGGCTTCCTTATAAAGTTTGTATTGGACATGTGCGGGAAAAGCGTAAAATTATGAAAACATCCTGATGGCCCGTACGGGGATCGAACCCGCGACCTTGGCGTTATTAGCACCACGCTCTCACCAACTGAGCTAACCGGCCACAATGCTCCCGTTGGCCAGGCTCGAACCTAGGCTGGAAAATTGTCTTTCAGGCTCACACTGGGTGACCAAGTTACTGCACAAACATTGAACACACCACATCGCTTAAACATTGTTAACTGTTCGTATATACAACTGGGCAGAGTGTAAATCCAAAGTAACAGAAAGACTGGTCTAACAAACCTCATTCTAAAAATTTTTGTCGCACCACAGCCCCTCCCACAAACACTGTCCCGGTATAAAAGCAGACGGCGGGACCCCGACTGAATTCGAACCTGCAGCGGACGGTTGGAGCCGGATCCAGCATGTCCGACGTGGTGTCACTCCCATTCGTTTGGGAAACGCGTCATCAGGAGCGTAAAATTTCTCTTGATTCGTACCTTTTGTAGTGAAGGAGACAGAAAGTAACTAAAACCTGCCGAAACCCGGGATCGAACCAGGGACCTTTAGATCTTCAGTCTAACGCTCTCCCAACTGAGCTATTTCGGCTTCACGTCAAACGCAGTATTCTGTCGTTCTTTTGGAGGATTTTCTATCCCCGGGTGGAATTGCCCCTCTCGCTCATTCCTCACTTCGGGCAATGTGACCCGACCAGATCTCGGAGCTCAGGTTCTGTTAATGTAAAGCTGCAGTGTTGATAAAGATACAAAGCTGACACAGCACGGGGGACCTCACCGTGTTGGACACAGCGTGAAATGCAATGACATGTTCAAATAAAGTTACAGAGCACAACACATGTGTAAAATTCCCTGTTCTTTTCTCCACACTGATGGGTTGCGAAGGGAGAGACGGGCCGAAGTCTCACTGAGCCGCACTGATCACGAGCCAAATCAAGTTCAATCTTCAGCTGCAGGTATGGTGCTGAGCCCCACACAGAAGTGAAAATGCCCGTGGTTCTTAGTTCCTCGCACAGTGGGCTACTGAGCAATACAGGAAGGGCTAATGATCATCTTAATGCTCAAGTTATCAGGGGCCACGGACTCTCTGATTCCAGGCTTGCACACGTTGGTAAGTTTCAAAATTTGCATTTTTCACACTGGCAATGAAAATAATCGATAGCCGTGCCTGTGATAAGCTAAGTTTGTTCGGGAGATGCAGTGGGCAAGGAGATATACGGAAGACTGATAAAAACCGTGACTGCCCTGACACTGTGAGCTGCAGTTAAATGTTGGCAACATTTAAAGTCAGCCAGTCTAAATTTGACAGAAATCAAGTCCTGCTGACTTTGAAACAGCACGCATTTTACAGAAATCAAGAATGTGCATTTTGTATCGCTGTATGAAGAGTGATGTTGAGCAGCGGTGTGGAAAGTTGAATCAGGGGCGGAGCATTGTTCCGTAAGGGTGCATTGCATGGTGGCAATTCAAACAGCCCCAAAACGCACTGTTCCCTGACCGGGAATCGAACCCGGGCCGCGGCGGTGTGAGCGCCGAATCCTAACCACTAGATAACCAGGGAAGCTGCAGCCAGCCTCCTGGCAGCAAGCACATCAACGCAGCTTTTCATGCTTGCTCCTTTGCAATTCAGATCCTTTCGCGCCAGGCAAACTGTTCGGACAAAATTATATTTTTTACATGAGAACACAACAGACGTGTTCGCGAAAGCACGGCACCAAGTGCGGGTAGGCATCCACTTGAAATCGATTTCCTCCTGTGTTTTTCTCTGGATGTTGTCTCTCTCGGTGCTGGGCGAACAATTCATTGATGCATTTGTCCTGAACTGAAGCCTTTTACCCATCTCGCGGGGTCAGAGCCGCTCTGTCTGTGTATTACCTGCCTGTGACACTTATCGGCAACATGCCGCCTGTTCAACTTTCAACAGCAAACCCAGAAAGACCAGAAAGATGTGTCTCTCAGCCCCGGTGGCAAAGGATGTTAATCCAAATATATCCCCCGTGAGAGTCTGTGTGCATTGGCTTCCTTATAAAGTTTGTATTGGAAATGTGCGGGAAAAGCGTAAAATTATGAAAACATTCTGATGGCCCGTACGGGGATCGAACCCGCGACCTTGGCGTTATTAGCACCACGCTCTCACCAACTGAGCTAACCGGCCACAATGCTCCCGTTGGCCAGGCTCGAACCTAGGCTGGGAAATTGTCTTTCAGGCTCACACTGGGTGACCGAGTTACTGCACAAACATTGAACACACCACATTGCTTAAACATTGTTAACTGTTCGTATATACAACTGGGCAGAGTGTAAATCCAAAGTAACAGAAAGACTGCTCTATGGTCTAACAAATCTCATTCTAAAATTTTTTGTCGCACCACAGCCCCTCCCACAAACACTGTCCCGGTATAAAAGCAGACGGCGGGACCCCGACTGAATTCGAACCTGCAGCGGACGGTTGGAGCCGGATCCAGCATGTCCGACGTGGTTTCACTCCCATTCGTTTGGGAAACGCGTCATCAGGAGCGTAAGATTTCTCTTGATTCGTACCTTTTGCAGTGAAGGAGACAGAAAGTAACTAAAACCTACCGAAACTCGGGATCGAACCAGGGACCTTTAAATCTTCAGTCTAACGCTCTCCCAACTGAGCTATTTCGGCTTCACATCAAATGCAGTATTCTGTCGTTCTTTTGAAGGATTTTCTATCCCCGGGTGGAATTGCCCCTCTCGGTCATTCCTCACTTCGGCAATGTGACCCGACCAGATCTCGGAGCTCAGGTTGTGTTAATGTAAAGCTGCAGTGTTGATAAAGATACAAAGCTGACACAGCACGGGGGACCTCACCGTGTTGGACACAGCGTGAAATGCAATGACATGTTCAAATAAAGTTACAGAGCACAACACATGTGTAAAATTCCCTGTTCTTTTCTCCACACTGCTGGGTTGCGAAGGGAGAGACGGGCCGAAGTCTCACTGAGCCGCACTGATCACGAGCCAAATCAAGTTCAATCTTCAGCTGTAGGTATGGTGCTGAGCCCCACACAGAAGTGAAAATGCCCGTGGTTCTTAGTTCCTCGCACAGTGGGCTACTGAGCAATACAGGATGGGCTAATGATCATCTTAATGCTCAAGTTATCAGGGGCCACGGACTCTCTGATTCCAGGCTTGCACACGTTGGTAAGTTTCAAAATTGGCATTTTTCACACTGGCAATGAAAATAATCGATAGCCGTGCCTGTGATAAGCTAAGTTTGTTCGGGAGATGCAGTGGGCAAGGAGATATACGGAAGACTGATAAAAACCGTGACTGCCCTGACACTGTGAGCTGCAGTTAAATGTTGGCAACATTTAAAGTCAGCCAGTCTAAATTTGACAGAAATCAAGTCCTGCTGACTTTGAAACAGCACGCATTTTACAGAAATCAGGAATGTGCATTTTGTATCGCTGTATGAAGAGTGATGTTGAGCAGCGGTGTGGAAAGTTGAATCAGGGGCGGAGCATTGTATGGTGGCAATTCAAACAGCCCCGAAAACGCACGGTTCCCTGACCGGGAATCGAACCCGGGCCGCGGCGGTGAGAGCGCCGAATCCTAACCACTAGACCACCAGGGAAGCTGCAGCCAGCCTCCTGACAGCAAGCACATCAACGCAGCTTTTCATGCTTGCTCCTTTGCAATTCAGATCCTTTCGCGCCAGGCAAACTGTTCGGACAAAATTATATTTTTTACATGAGAACACAACAGACGTGTTCGCGAAAGCACGGCACCAAGTGCGGGTAGGCATCCACTTGAAATCGATTTCCTCCTGTGTTTTTCTCTGGATGTTGTCTCTCTCGGTGCTGGGCGAACAATTCATTGATGCATTTGTCCTGAACTGAAGCCTTTTGCCCATCTCGCGGGGTCAGAGCCGCTCTGTCTGTCTATTACCTGCCTGTGACCCTTATCGGCAACATGCCGCCTGTTCAACTTTCAACAGCAAACCCAGAAAGACAAAAGAACAGAAAGATGTGTCTCTCAGCCCCGGTGGCAAAGGATGTTAATCCAAATATATCCCCCGTGAGAGTCTGTGTGCATTGGCTTCCTTATAAAGTTTGTATTGGAAATGTGCGGGAAAAGCGTAAAATTATGAAAACATCCTGATGGCCCGTACGGGGATCGAACCCGCGACCTTGGCGTTATTAGCACCACGCTCTCACCAACTGAGCTAACCGGCCACAATGCTCCCGTTGGCCAGGCTCGAACCTAGGCTGGGAAATTGTCTTTCAGGCTCACACTGGGTGACCGAGTTACTGCACAAACATTGAACACACCACATTGCTTAAACATTGTTAACTGTTCGTATATACAACTGGGCAGAGTGTAAATCCAAAGTAACAGAAAGACTGCTCTATGGTCTAACAAATCTCATTCTAAAATTTTTTGTCGCACCACAGCCCCTCCCACAAACACTGTCCCGGTATAAAAGCAGACGGCGGGACCCCGACTGAATTCGAACCTGCAGCGGACGGTTGGAGCCGGATCCAGCATGTCCGACGTGGTTTCACTCCCATTCGTTTGGGAAACGCGTCATCAGGAGCGTAAGATTTCTCTTGATTCGTACCTTTTGCAGTGAAGGAGACAGAAAGTAACTAAAACCTACCGAAACTCGGGATCGAACCAGGGACCTTTAAATCTTCAGTCTAACGCTCTCCCAACTGAGCTATTTCGGCTTCACATCAAATGCAGTATTCTGTCGTTCTTTTGAAGGATTTTCTATCCCCGGGTGGAATTGCCCCTCTCGGTCATTCCTCACTTCGGCAATGTGACCCGACCAGATCTCGGAGCTCAGGTTGTGTTAATGTAAAGCTGCAGTGTTGATAAAGATACAAAGCTGACACAGCACGGGGGACCTCACCGTGTTGGACACAGCGTGAAATGCAATGACATGTTCAAATAAAGTTACAGAGCACAACACATGTGTAAAATTCCCTGTTCTTTTCTCCACACTGCTGGGTTGCGAAGGGAGAGACGGGCCGAAGTCTCACTGAGCCGCACTGATCACGAGCCAAATCAAGTTCAATCTTCAGCTGTAGGTATGGTGCTGAGCCCCACACAGAAGTGAAAATGCCCGTGGTTCTTAGTTCCTCGCACAGTGGGCTACTGAGCAATACAGGATGGGCTAATGATCATCTTAATGCTCAAGTTATCAGGGGCCACGGACTCTCTGATTCCAGGCTTGCACACGTTGGTAAGTTTCAAAATTGGCATTTTTCACACTGGCAATGAAAATAATCGATAGCCGTGCCTGTGATAAGCTAAGTTTGTTCGGGAGATGCAGTGGGCAAGGAGATATACGGAAGACTGATAAAAACCGTGACTGCCCTGACACTGTGAGCTGCAGTTAAATGTTGGCAACATTTAAAGTCAGCCAGTCTAAATTTGACAGAAATCAAGTCCTGCTGACTTTGAAACAGCACGCATTTTACAGAAATCAGGAATGTGCATTTTGTATCGCTGTATGAAGAGTGATGTTGAGCAGCGGTGTGGAAAGTTGAATCAGGGGCGGAGCATTGTATGGTGGCAATTCAAACAGCCCCGAAAACGCACGGTTCCCTGACCGGGAATCGAACCCGGGCCGCGGCGGTGAGAGCGCCGAATCCTAACCACTAGACCACCAGGGAAGCTGCAGCCAGCCTCCTGACAGCAAGCACATCAACGCAGCTTTTCATGCTTGCTCCTTTGCAATTCAGATCCTTTCGCGCCAGGCAAACTGTTCGGACAAAATTATATTTTTTACATGAGAACACAACAGACGTGTTCGCGAAAGCACGGCACCAAGTGCGGGTAGGCATCCACTTGAAATCGATTTCCTCCTGTGTTTTTCTCTGGATGTTGTCTCTCTCGGTGCTGGGCGAACAATTCATTGATGCATTTGTCCTGAACTGAAGCCTTTTGCCCATCTCGCGGGGTCAGAGCCGCTCTGTCTGTCTATTACCTGCCTGTGACCCTTATCGGCAACATGCCGCCTGTTCAACTTTCAACAGCAAACCCAGAAAGACAAAAGAACAGAAAGATGTGTCTCTCAGCCCCGGTGGCAAAGGATGTTAATCCAAATATATCCCCCGTGAGAGTCTGTGTGCATTGGCTTCCTTATAAAGTTTGTATTGGAAATGTGCGGGAAAAGCGTAAAATTATGAAAACATCCTGATGGCCCGTACGGGGATCGAACCCGCGACCTTGGCGTTATTAGCACCACGCTCTCACCAACTGAGCTAACCGGCCACAATGCTCTCGTTGGCCAGGCTCGAACCTAGGCTGGGAAATTGTCTTTCAGGCTCACACTGGGTGACCGAGTTACTGCACTAACATTGAACACACCAAATCGCTTAAACATTGTTAACTGTTCGTATATACAACTGGGCAGAGTGTAAATCCAAAGTAACAGGAAGACTGGTCTAACAAACCTCATTCTAAAATTTTTTGTCGCACCACAGCCCCTCCCACAAACACTGTCCCGGTATAAAAGCAGACGGCGGGACCCCGACTGAATTCGAACCTGCAGCGGACGGTTGGAGCCGGATCCAGCATGTCCGACATGGTTTCACTCCCATTCGTTTGTGAAACGCGTCATCAGGAGCGTAAAATTTCTCTTGATTCGTACCTTTTGTAGTGAAGGAGACAGAAACTAACTAAAACCTACCGAAACCCGGGATCGAACCAGGGACCTTTAGATCTTCAGTCTAACGCTCTCCCAACTGAGCTATTTCGGCTTCACGTTAAACGCAGTATTCTGTCGTTCTTTTGGAGGATTTTCTATCCCCGGGTGGAATTGCCCCTCCCGCTCATTCCTCACTTCGGGCGATGTGACCCGACCAGATCTCGGAGCTCAGGTTCTGTTAATGTAAAGCTGCAGTGTTGATAAAGATACAAAGCGGACACAGCACGGGGGACCTCACCGTGTTGGACACAGCGTGAAATGCAATGACATGTTCAAATAAAGTTAGAGAGCACAACACATGTGTAAAATTCCCTGTTCTTTTCTCCACACTGATGGGTTGCGAAGGGAGAGACGGGCCGAAGTCTCACTGAGCCGCACTGATCACGAGCCAAATCAAGTTCAATCTTCAGCTGCAGGTATGGTGCTGAGCCCCACACAGAAGTGAAAATGCCCGTGGTTCTTAGTTCCTCGCACAGTGGGCTACTGAGCAATACAGGAAGGGCTAATGATCATCTTAATGCTCAAGTTATCAGGGGCCACGGACTCTCTGATTCCAGGCTTGCACACGTTGGTAAGTTTCAAAATTTGCATTTTTCACACTGGCAATGAAAATAATCGATAGCCGTGCCTGTGATAAGCTAAGTTTGTTCGGGAGATGCAGTGGGCAAGGAGATATACGGAAGACTGATAAAAACCGTGACTGCCCTGACACTGTGAGCTGCAGTTAAATGTTGGCAACATTTAAAGTCAGCCAGTCTAAATTTGACAGAAATCAAGTCCTGCTGACTTTGAAACAGCACGCATTTTACAGAAATCAAGAATGTGCATTTTGTATCGCTGTGTGAAGAGTGATGTTGAGCAGCGGTGTGGAAAGTTGAATCAGGGGCGGAGCATTGTTCCGTAAGGGTGCATTGCATGGTGGCAATTCAAACAGCCCCAAAACGCACTGTTCCCTGACCGGGAATCGAACCCGGGCCGCGGCGGTGAGAGCGCCGAATCCTAACCACTAGACCACCAGGGAAGCTGCAGCCAGCCTCCTGGCAGCAAGCACATCAACGCAGCTTTTCATGCTTGCTCCTTTGCAATTCAGATCCTTTCGCGCCAGGCAAACTGTTCGGACAAAATTATATTTTTTACATGAGAACACAACAGACGTGTTCGCGAAAGCACGGCACCAAGTGCGGGTAGGCATCCACTTGAAATCGATTTCCTCCTGTGTTTTTCTCTGGATGTTGTCTCTCTCGGTGCTGGGCGAACAATTCATTGATGCATTTGTCCTGAACTGAAGCCTTTTACCCATCTCGCGGGGTGAGAGCCGCTCTGTCTGTGTATTACCTGCCTGTGACACTTATCGGCAACATGCCGCCTGTTCAACTTTCAACAGCAAACCCAGAAAGACAAAAGAACAGAAAGATGTGTCTCACAGCCCCGGTGGCAAAGGATGTTAATCCAAATATATCCCCCGTGAGAGTCTGTGTGCATTGGCTTCCTTATAAAGTTTGTATTGGAAATGTGCGGGAAAAGCGTAAAATTATGAAAATATCCTGATGGCCCGTACGGGGATCGAACCCGCGACCTTGGCGTTATTAGCACCACGCTCTCACCAACTGAGCTAACCGGCCACAATGCTCCCGTTGGCCAGGCTCGAACCTAGGCTGGGAAATTGTCTTTCAGGCTCACACTGGGTGACCGAGTTACTGCACAAACATTGAACACACCACATCGCTTAAACATTGTTAACTGTTCGTATATACAACTGGGCAGAGTGTAAATCCAAAGTAACAGAAAGACTGCTCTATGGTCTAACAAACCTCATTCTAAAATTTTTTGTCGCACCACAGCCCCTCCCACAAACACTGTCCCGGTATAAAAGCAGACGGCGGGACCCCGACTGAATTCGAACCTGCAGCGGACGGTTGGAGCCGGATCCAGCATGTCCGACGTGGTTTCACTCCCATTCGTTTGTGAAACGCGTCATCAGGAGCGTAAAATTTCTCTTGATTCGTACCTTTTGTAGTGAAGGAGACAGAAACTAACTAAAACCTACCGAAACCCGGGATCGAACCAGGGACCTTTAGATCTTCAGTCTAACGCTCTCCCAACTGAGCTATTTCGGCTTCACGTTAAACGCAGTATTCTGTCGTTCTTTTGGAGGATTTTCTATCCCCGGGTGGAATTGCCCCTCCCGCTCATTCCTCACTTCGGGCGATGTGACCCGACCAGATCTCGGAGCTCAGGTTCTGTTAATGTAAAGCTGCAGTGTTGATAAAGATACAAAGCTGACACAGCACGGGGGACCTCACCGTGTTGGACACAGCGTGAAATGCAATGACATGTTCAAATAAAGTTAGAGAGCACAACACATGTGTAAAATTCCCTGTTCTTTTCTCCACACTGATGGGTTGCGAAGGGAGAGACGGGCCGAAGTCTCACTGAGCCGCACTGATCACGAGCCAAATCAAGTTCAATCTTCAGCTGCAGGTATGGTGCTGAGCCCCACACAGAAGTGAAAATGCCCGTGGTTCTTAGTTCCTCGCACAGTGGGCTACTGAGCAATACAGGAAGGGCTAATGATCATCTTAATGCTCAAGTTATCAGGGGCCACGGACTCTCTGATTCCAGGCTTGCACACGTTGGTAAGTTTCAAAATTTGCATTTTTCACACTGGCAATGAAAATAATCGATAGCCGTGCCTGTGATAAGCTAAGTTTGTTCGGGAGATGCAGTGGGCAAGGAGATATACGGAAGACTGATAAAAACCGTGACTGCCCTGACACTGTGAGCTGCAGTTAAATGTTGGCAACATTTAAAGTCAGCCAGTCTAAATTTGACAGAAATCAAGTCCTGCTGACTTTGAAACAGCACGCATTTTACAGAAATCAAGAATGTGCATTTTGTATCGCTGTGTGAAGAGTGATGTTGAGCAGCGGTGTGGAAAGTTGAATCAGGGGCGGAGCATTGTATGGTGGCAATTCAAACAGCCCCGAAAACGCACGGTTCCCTGACCGGGAATCGAACCCGGGCCGCGGCGGTGAGAGCGCCGAATCCTAACCACTAGACCACCAGGGAAGCTGCAGCCAGCCTCCTGACAGCAAGCACATCAACGCAGCTTTTCATGCTTGCTCCTTTGCAATTCAGATCCTTTCGCGCCAGGCAAACTGTTCGGACAAAATTATATTTTTTACATGAGAACACAACAGACGTGTTCGCGAAAGCACGGCACCAAGTACGGGTAGGCATCCACTTGAAATCGATTTCCTCCTGTGTTTTTCTCTGGATGTTGTCTCTCTCGGTGCTGGGCGAACAATTCATTGATGCATTTGTCCTGAACTGAAGTCTTTTACCCATCTCGCGGGGTCAGAGCCGCTCTGTCTGTGCATTACCTGCCTGTGACACTTATCGGCAACATGCCGCCTGTTCAACAGCAAACCCAGAAAGACAAAAGAACAGAAAGATGTGTCTCTCAGCCCCGGTGGCAAAGGATGTTAATCCAAATATATCCCCCGTGAGAGTCTGTGTGCATTGGCTTCCTTATAAAGTTTGTATTGGAAATGTGCGGGAAAAGCGTAAAATTATGAAAACATCCTGATGGCCCGTACGGGGATCGAACCCACGACCTTGGCGTTATTAGCACCACGCTCTCACCAACTGAGCTAACCGGCCACAATGCTCCCGTTGGCCAGGCTCGAACCTAGGCTGGAAAATTGTCTTTCAGGCTCACACTGGGTGACCGAGTTACTGCACAAACATTGAACACACCACATCGCTTAAACATTGTTAACTGTTCGTATATACAACTGGGCAGAGTGTAAATCCAAAGTAACAGAAAGACTGGTCTAACAAACCTCATTCTAAAATTTTTTGTCGCACCACAGCCCCTCCCACAAACACTGTCCCGGTATAAAAGCAGACGGCGGGACCCCGACTGAATTCGAACCTGCAGCGGACGGTTGGAGCCGGATCCAGCATGTCCGACGTGGTTTCACTCCCATTCGTTTGGGAAACGCGTCATCAGGAGCGTAAAATTTCTCTTGATTCGTACCTTTTGTAGTGAAGGAGACAGAAAGTAACTAAAACCTGCCGAAACCCGGGATCGAACCAGGGACCTTTAGATCTATCAGTCTAACGCTCTCCCAACTGAGCTATTTCGGCTTCACTTCAAACGCAGTATTCTGTCGTTCTTTTGGAGGATTTTCTATCCCCGGGTGGAATTGCCCCTCTCGCTCATTCCTCACTTCGGGCAATGTGACCCGACCAGATCTCGGAGCTCAGGTTCTGTTAATGTAAAGCTGCAGTGTTGATAAAGATACAAAGCTGACACAGCACGGGGGACCTCACCGTGTTGGACACAGCGTGAAATGCAATGACATGTTCAAATAAAGTTACAGAGCACAACACATGTGTAAAATTCCCTGTTCTTTTCTCCACACTGATGGGTTGCGAAGGGAGAGACGGGCCGAAGTCTCACTGAGCCGCACTGATCACGAGCCAAATCAAGTTCAATCTTCAGCTGCAGGTATGGTGCTGAGCCCCACACAGAAGTGAAAATGCCCGTGGTTCTTAGTTCCTCGCACAGTGGGCTACTGAGCAATACAGGAAGGGCTAATGATCATCTTAATGCTCAAGTTATCAGGGGCCACGGACTCTCTGATTCCAGGCTTGCACACGTTGGTAAGTTTCAAAATTGGCATTTTTCACACTGGCAATGAAAATAAACGATAGCCGTGCCTGTGATAAGCTAAGTTTGTTCGGGAGATGCAGTGGGCAAGGAGATATACGGAAGACTGATAAAAACCGTGACTGCCCTGACACTGTGAGCTGCAGTTAAATGTTGGCAACATTTAAAGTCAGCCAGTCTAAATTTGACAGAAATCAAGTCCTGCTGACTTTGAAACAGCACGCATTTTACAGAAATCAAGAATGTGCATTTTGTATCGCTGTATGAAGAGTGATGTTGAGCAGCGGTGTGGAAAGTTGAATCAGGGGCGGAGCATTGTTCCGTAAGGGTGCATTGCATGGTGGCAATTCAAACAGCCCCAAAACGCACTGTTTCCTGACCGGGAATCGAACCCGGGCCGCGGCGGTGAGAGCGCCGAATCCTAACCACTAGACCACCAGGGAAGCTGCAGCCAGCCTCCTGGCAGCAAGCACATCAACGCAGCTTTTCATGCTTGCTCCTTTGCAATTCAGATCCTTTCGCGCCAGGCAAACTGTTCGGACAAAATTATATTTTTTACATGAGAACACAACAGACGTGTTCGCGAAAGCACGGCACCAAGTGCGGGTAGGCATCCACTTGTAATCGATTTCCTCCTGTGTTTTTCTCTGGATGTTGTCTCTCTCGGTGCTGGGCGAACAATTCATTGATGCATTTGTCCTGAACTGAAGCCTTTTGCCCATCTCGCGGGGTCAGAGCCGCTCTGTCTGTGTATTACCTGCCTGTGACCCTTATCGGCAACATGCCGCCTGTTCAACTTTGAACAGCAAACCCAGAAAGACAAAAGAACAGAAAGATGTGTCTCTCAGCCCCGGTGGCAAAGGATGTTAATCCAAATATATCCCCCGTGAGAGTCTGTGTGCATTGGCTTCCTTATAAAGTTTGTATTGGAAATGTGCGGGAAAAGCGTAAAATTATGAAAACATTCTGATGGCCCGTACGGGGATCGAACCCGCGACCTTGGCGTTATTAGCACCACGCTCTCACCAACTGAGCTAACCGGCCACAATGCTCCCGTTGGCCAGGCTCGAACCTAGGCTGGGAAATTGTCTTTCAGGCTCACACTGGGTGACCGAGTTACTGCACAAACATTGAACACACCACATTGCTTAAACATTGTTAACTGTTCGTATATACAACTGGGCAGAGTGTAAATCCAAAGTAACAGAAAGACTGCTCTATGGTCTAACAAATCTCATTCTAAAATTTTTTGTCGCACCACAGCCCCTCCCACAAACACTGTCCCGGTATAAAAGCAGACGGCGGGACCCCGACTGAATTCGAACCTGCAGCGGACGGTTGGAGCCGGATCCAGCATGTCCGACGTGGTTTCACTCCCATTCGTTTGGGAAACGCGTCATCAGGAGCGTAAAATTTCTCTTGATTCGTACCTTTTGTAGTGAAGGAGACAGAAAGTAACTAAAACCTGCCGAAACCCGGGATCGAACCAGGGACCTTTAAATCTTCAGTCTAACGCTCTCCCAACTGAGCTATTTCGGCTTCACATCAAATGCAGTATTCTGTCGTTCTTTTGAAGGATTTTCTATCCCCGGGTGGAATTGCCCCTCTCGGTCATTCCTCACTTCGGCAATGTGACCCGACCAGATCTCGGAGCTCAGGTTGTGTTAATGTAAAGCTGCAGTGTTGATAAAGATACAAAGCTGACACAGCACGGGGGACCTCACCGTGTTGGACACAGCGTGAAATGCAATGACATGTTCAAATAAAGTTACAGAGCACAACACATGTGTAAAATTCCCTGTTCTTTTCTCCACACTGCTGGGTTGCGAAGGGAGAGACGGGCCGAAGTCTCACTGAGCCGCACTGATCACGAGCCAAATCAAGTTCAATCTTCAGCTGTAGGTATGGTGCTGAGCCCCACACAGAAGTGAAAATGCCCGTGGTTCTTAGTTCCTCGCACAGTGGGCTACTGAGCAATACAGGATGGGCTAATGATCATCTTAATGCTCAAGTTATCAGGGGCCACGGACTCTCTGATTCCAGGCTTGCACACGTTGGTAAGTTTCAAAATTGGCATTTTTCACACTGGCAATGAAAATAATCGATAGCCGTGCCTGTGATAAGCTAAGTTTGTTCGGGAGATGCAGTGGGCAAGGAGATATACGGAAGACTGATAAAAACCGTGACTGCCCTGACACTGTGAGCTGCAGTTAAATGTTGGCAACATTTAAAGTCAGCCAGTCTAAATTTGACAGAAATCAAGTCCTGCTGACTTTGAAACAGCACGCATTTTACAGAAATCAGGAATGTGCATTTTGTATCGCTGTATGAAGAGTGATGTTGAGCAGCGGTGTGGAAAGTTGAATCAGGGGCGGAGCATTGTATGGTGGCAATTCAAACAGCCCCGAAAACGCACGGTTCCCTGACCGGGAATCGAACCCGGGCCGCGGCGGTGAGAGCGCCGAATCCTAACCACTAGACCACCAGGGAAGCTGCAGCCAGCCTCCTGACAGCAAGCACATCAACGCAGCTTTTCATGCTTGCTCCTTTGCAATTCAGATCCTTTCGCGCCAGGCAAACTGTTCGGACAAAATTATATTTTTTACATGAGAACACAACAGACGTGTTCGCGAAAGCACGGCACCAAGTGCGGGTAGGCATCCACTTGAAATCGATTTCCTCCTGTGTTTTTCTCTGGATGTTGTCTCTCTCGGTGCTGGGCGAACAATTCATTGATGCATTTGTCCTGAACTGAAGCCTTTTGCCCATCTCGCGGGGTCAGAGCCGCTCTGTCTGTCTATTACCTGCCTGTGACCCTTATCGGCAACATGCCGCCTGTTCAACTTTCAACAGCAAACCCAGAAAGACAAAAGAACAGAAAGATGTGTCTCTCAGCCCCGGTGGCAAAGGATGTTAATCCAAATATATCCCCCGTGAGAGTCTGTGTGCATTGGCTTCCTTATAAAGTTTGTATTGGAAATGTGCGGGAAAAGCGTAAAATTATGAAAACATCCTGATGGCCCGTACGGGGATCGAACCCGCGACCTTGGCGTTATTAGCACCACGCTCTCACCAACTGAGCTAACCGGCCACAATGCTCTCGTTGGCCAGGCTCGAACCTAGGCTGGGAAATTGTCTTTCAGGCTCACACTGGGTGACCGAGTTACTGCACTAACATTGAACACACCAAATCGCTTAAACATTGTTAACTGTTCGTATATACAACTGGGCAGAGTGTAAATCCAAAGTAACAGGAAGACTGGTCTAACAAACCTCATTCTAAAATTTTTTGTCGCACCACAGCCCCTCCCACAAACACTGTCCCGGTATAAAAGCAGACGGCGGGACCCCGACTGAATTCGAACCTGCAGCGGACGGTTGGAGCCGGATCCAGCATGTCCGACGTGGTTTCACTCCCATTCGTTTGGGAAACGCGTCATCAGGAGCGTAAAATTTCTCTTGATTCGTACCTTTTGTAGTGAAGGAGACAGAAAGTAACTAAAACCTGCCGAAACCCGGGATCGAACCAGGGACCTTTAGATCTTCAGTCTAACGCTCTCCCAACTGAGCTATTTCGGCGTCACGTCAAACGCAGTATTCTGTCGTTCTTTTGGAGGATTTTCTATCCCCGGGTGGAATTGCCCCTCTCGCTCATTCCTCACTTCGGGCAATGTGACCCGACCAGATCTCGGAGCTCAGGTTGTGTTAATGTAAAGCTGCAGTGTTGATAAAGATACAAAGCTGACACAGCACGGGGGACCTCACCGTGTTGGACACAGCGTGAAATGCAATGACATGTTCAAATAAAGTTACAGAGCACAACACATGTGTAAAATTCCCTGTTCTTTTCTCCACACTGATGGGTTGCGAAGGGAGAGACGGGCCGAAGTCTCACTGAGCCGCACTGATCACGAGCCAAATCAAGTTCAATCTTCAGCTGCAGGTATGGTGCTGAGTCCCATACAGAAGTGAAAATGCCCGTGGTTCTTAGTTCCTCGCACAGTGGGCTACTGAGCAATACAGGAAGGGCTAATCATCATCTTAATGCTCAAGTTATCAGGGGCCACGGACTCTCTGATTCCAGGCTTGCACACGTTGGTAAGTTTCAAAATTGGCATTTTTCACACTGGCAATGAAAATAATCGATAGCCGTGCCTGTGATAAGCTAAGTTTGTTTCTGAGATGCAGTGGGCAAGGAGATATACGGAAGACTGATAAAAACCGTGACTGCCCTGACACTGTGAGCTGCAGTTAAATGTTGGCAACATTTAAAGTCAGCCAGTCTAAATTTGACAGAAATCAAGTCCTGCTGACTTTGAAACAGCACGCATTTTACAGAAATCAAGAATGTGCATTTTGTATCGCTGTGTGAAGAGTGATGTTGAGCAGCGGTGTGGAAAGTTGAATCAGGGGCGGAGCATTGTTCCGTAAGGGTGCATTGCATGGTGGCAATTCAAACAGCCCCAAAACGCACTGTTTCCTGACCGGGAATCGAACCCGGGCCGCAGCGGTGAGAGCGCCGAATCCTAACCACTAGACCACCAGGGAAGCTGCAACCAGCTTCCTGGCAGCAAGCACATCAACGCAGCTTTTCATGCTTGCTCCTTTGCAATTCAGATCCTTTCGCGCCAGGCAAACTGTTCGGACAAAATTATATTTTTTACATGAGAACACAACAGACGTGTTCGCGAAAGCACGGCACCAAGTGCGGGTAGGCATCCACTTGAAATCGATTTCCTCCTGTGTTTTTCTCTGGATGTTGTCTCTCTCGGTGCTGGGCGAACAATTCATTGATGCATTTGTCCTGAACTGAAGTCTTTTACCCATCTCGCGGGGTCAGAGCCGCTCTGTCTGTGCATTACCTGCCTGTGACACTTATCGGCAACATGCCGCCTGTTCAACAGCAAACCCAGAAAGACAAAAGAACAGAAAGATGTGTCTCTCAGCCCCGGTGGCAAAGGATGTTAATCCAAATATATCCCCCGTGAGAGTCTGTGTGCATTGGCTTCCTTATAAAGTTTGTATTGGAAATGTGCGGGAAAAGCGTAAAATTATGAAAACATCCTGATGGCCCGTACGGGGATCGAACCCACGACCTTGGCGTTATTAGCACCACGCTCTCACCAACTGAGCTAACCGGCCACAATGCTCCCGTTGGCCAGGCTCGAACCTAGGCTGGAAAATTGTCTTTCAGGCTCACACTGGGTGACCGAGTTACTGCACAAACATTGAACACACCACATCGCTTAAACATTGTTAACTGTTCGTATATACAACTGGGCAGAGTGTAAATCCAAAGTAACAGAAAGACTGGTCTAACAAACCTCATTCTAAAATTTTTTGTCGCACCACAGCCCCTCCCACAAACACTGTCCCGGTATAAAAGCAGACGGCGGGACCCCGACTGAATTCGAACCTGCAGCGGACGGTTGGAGCCGGATCCAGCATGTCCGACGTGGTTTCACTCCCATTCGTTTGGGAAACGCGTCATCAGGAGCGTAAAATTTCTCTTGATTCGTACCTTTTGTAGTGAAGGAGACAGAAAGTAACTAAAACCTGCCGAAACCCGGGATCGAACCAGGGACCTTTAGATCTTCAGTCTAACGCTCTCCCAACTGAGCTATTTCGGCTTCACGTCAAACGCAGTATTCTGTCGTTCTTTTGGAGGATTTTCTATCCCCGGGTGGAATTGCCCCTCTCGCTCATTCCTCACTTCGGGCAATGTGACCCGACCAGATCTCGGAGCTCAGGTTCTGTTAATGTAAAGCTGCAGTGTTGATAAAGATACAAAGCTGACACAGCACGGGGGACCTCACCGTGTTGGACACAGCGTGAAATGCAATGACATGTTCAAATAAAGTTACAGAGCACAACACATGTGTAAAATTCCCTGTTCTTTTCTCCACACTGATGGGTTGCGAAGGGAGAGACGGGCCGAAGTCTCACTGAGCAGCACTGATCACGAGCCAAATCAAGTTCAATCTTCAGCTGCAGGTATGGTGCTGAGCCCCACACAGAAGTGAAAATGCCCGTGGTTCTTAGTTCCTCGCACAGTGGGCTACTGAGCAATACAGGAAGGGCTAATCATCATCTTAATGCTCAAGTTATCAGGGGCCACGGACTCTCTGATTCCAGGCTTGCACACGTTGGTAAGTTTCAAAATTGGCATTTTTCACACTGGCAATGAAAATAATCGATAGCCGTGCCTGTGATAAGCTAAGTTTGTTCGGGAGATGCAGTGGGCAAGGAGATATACGGAAGACTGATAAAAACCGTGACTGCCCTGACACTGTGAGCTGCAGTTAAATGTTGGCAACATTTAAAGTCAGCCAGTCTAAATTTGACAGAAATCAAGTCCTGCTGACTTTGAAACAGCACGCATTTTACAGAAATCAAGAATGTGCATTTTGTATCGCTGTATGAAGAGTGATGTTGAGCAGCGGTGTGGAAAGTTGAATCAGGGGCGGAGCATTGTTCCGTAAGGGTGCATTGCATGGTGGCAATTCAAACAGCCCCAAAACGCACTGTTCCCTGACCGGGAATCGAACCCGGGCCGCGGCGGTGAGAGCGCCGAATCCTAACCACTAGACCACCAGGGAAGCTGCAGCCAGCCTCCTGGCAGCAAGCACATCAACGCAGCTTTTCATGCTTGCTCCTTTGCAATTCAGATCCTTTCGCGCCAGGCAAACTGTTCGGACAAAATTATATTTTTTACATGAGAACACAACAGACGTGTTCGCGAAAGCACGGCACCAAGTGCGGGTAGGCATCCACTTGAAATCGATTTCCTCCTGTGTTTTTCTCTGGATGTTGTCTCTCTCGGTGCTGGGCGAACAATTCATTGATGCATTTGTCCTGAACTGAAGCCTTTTACCCATCTCGCGGGGTCAGAGCCGCTCTGTCTGTGTATTACCTGCCTGTGACACTTATCGGCAACATGCCGCCTGTTCAACTTTCAACAGCAAACCCAGAAAGACAAAAGAACAGAAAGGTGTGTCTCTCAGCCCCGGTGGCAAAGGATGTTAATCCAAATATATCCCCCGTGAGAGTCTGTGTGCATTGGCTTCCTTATAAAGTTTGTATTGGAAATGTGCGGGAAAAGCGTAAAATTATGAAAACATCCTGATGGCCCGTACGGGGATCGAACCCGCGACCTTGGCGTTATTAGCACCACGCTCTCACCAACTGAGCTAACCGGCCACAATACTCCCGTTGGCCAGGCTCGAACCTAGGCTGGAAAATTGTCTTTCAGGCTCACACTGGGTGACCGAGTTACTGCACAAACATTGAACACACCACATCGCTTAAACATTGTTAACTGTTCGTATATACAACTGGGCAGAGTGTAAATCCAAAGTAACAGAAAGACTGGTCTAACAAACCTCATTCTAAAATTTTTGTCGCACCACAGCCCCTCCCACAAACACTGTCCCGGTATAAAAGCAGACGGCGGGACCCCGACTGAATTCGAACCTGCAGCGGACGGTTGGAGCCGGATCCAGCATGTCCGACGTGGTTTCACTCCCATTCGTTTGTGAAACGCGTCATCAGGAGCGTAAAATTTCTCTTGATTCGTACCTTTTGTAGTGAAGGAGACAGAAACTAACTAAAACCTACCGAAACCCGGGATCGAACCAGGGACCTTTAGATCTTCAGTCTAACGCTCTCCCAACTGAGCTATTTCGGCTTCACGTTAAACGCAGTATTCTGTCGTTCTTTTGGAGGATTTTCTATCCCCGGGTGGAATTGCCCCTCCCGCTCATTCCTCACTTCGGGCGATGTGACCCGACCAGATCTCGGAGCTCAGGTTCTGTTAATGTAAAGCTGCAGTGTTGATAAAGATACAAAGCTGACACAGCACGGGGGACCTCACCGTGTTGGACACAGCGTGAAATGCAATGACATGTTCAAATAAAGTTAGAGAGCACAACACATGTGTAAAATTCCCTGTTCTTTTCTCCACACTGATGGGTTGCGAAGGGAGAGACGGGCCGAAGTCTCACTGAGCCGCACTGATCACGAGCCAAATCAAGTTCAATCTTCAGCTGCAGGTATGGTGCTGAGCCCCACACAGAAGTGAAAATGCCCGTGGTTCTTAGTTCCTCGCACAGTGGGCTACTGAGCAATACAGGAAGGGCTAATGATCATCTTAATGCTCAAGTTATCAGGGGCCACGGACTCTCTGATTCCAGGCTTGCACACGTTGGTAAGTTTCAAAATTTGCATTTTTCACACTGGCAATGAAAATAATCGATAGCCGTGCCTGTGATAAGCTAAGTTTGTTCGGGAGATGCAGTGGGCAAGGAGATATACGGAAGACTGATAAAAACCGTGACTGCCCTGACACTGTGAGCTGCAGTTAAATGTTGGCAACATTTAAAGTCAGCCAGTCTAAATTTGACAGAAATCAAGTCCTGCTGACTTTGAAACAGCACGCATTTTACAGAAATCAAGAATGTGCATTTTGTATCGCTGTGTGAAGAGTGATGTTGAGCAGCGGTGTGGAAAGTTGAATCAGGGGCGGAGCATTGTATGGTGGCAATTCAAACAGCCCCGAAAACGCACGGTTCCCTGACCGGGAATCGAACCCGGGCCGCGGCGGTGAGAGCGCCGAATCCTAACCACTAGACCACCAGGGAAGCTGCAGCCAGCCTCCTGACAGCAAGCACATCAACGCAGCTTTTCATGCTTGCTCCTTTGCAATTCAGATCCTTTCGCGCCAGGCAAACTGTTCGGACAAAATTATATTTTTTACATGAGAACACAACAGACGTGTTCGCGAAAGCACGGCACCAAGTACGGGTAGGCATCCACTTGAAATCGATTTCCTCCTGTGTTTTTCTCTGGATGTTGTCTCTCTCGGTGCTGGGCGAACAATTCATTGATGCATTTGTCCTGAACTGAAGTCTTTTACCCATCTCGCGGGGTCAGAGCCGCTCTGTCTGTGCATTACCTGCCTGTGACACTTATCGGCAACATGCCGCCTGTTCAACAGCAAACCCAGAAAGACAAAAGAACAGAAAGATGTGTCTCTCAGCCCCGGTGGCAAAGGATGTTAATCCAAATATATCCCCCGTGAGAGTCTGTGTGCATTGGCTTCCTTATAAAGTTTGTATTGGAAATGTGCGGGAAAAGCGTAAAATTATGAAAACATCCTGATGGCCCGTACGGGGATCGAACCCACGACCTTGGCGTTATTAGCACCACGCTCTCACCAACTGAGCTAACCGGCCACAATGCTCCCGTTGGCCAGGCTCGAACCTAGGCTGGAAAATTGTCTTTCAGGCTCACACTGGGTGACCGAGTTACTGCACAAACATTGAACACACCACATCGCTTAAACATTGTTAACTGTTCGTATATACAACTGGGCAGAGTGTAAATCCAAAGTAACAGAAAGACTGGTCTAACAAACCTCATTCTAAAATTTTTTGTCGCACCACAGCCCCTCCCACAAACACTGTCCCGGTATAAAAGCAGACGGCGGGACCCCGACTGAATTCGAACCTGCAGCGGACGGTTGGAGCCGGATCCAGCATGTCCGACGTGGTTTCACTCCCATTCGTTTGGGAAACGCGTCATCAGGAGCGTAAAATTTCTCTTGATTCGTACCTTTTGTAGTGAAGGAGACAGAAAGTAACTAAAACCTGCCGAAACCCGGGATCGAACCAGGGACCTTTAGATCTATCAGTCTAACGCTCTCCCAACTGAGCTATTTCGGCTTCACTTCAAACGCAGTATTCTGTCGTTCTTTTGGAGGATTTTCTATCCCCGGGTGGAATTGCCCCTCTCGCTCATTCCTCACTTCGGGCAATGTGACCCGACCAGATCTCGGAGCTCAGGTTCTGTTAATGTAAAGCTGCAGTGTTGATAAAGATACAAAGCTGACACAGCACGGGGGACCTCACCGTGTTGGACACAGCGTGAAATGCAATGACATGTTCAAATAAAGTTACAGAGCACAACACATGTGTAAAATTCCCTGTTCTTTTCTCCACACTGATGGGTTGCGAAGGGAGAGACGGGCCGAAGTCTCACTGAGCCGCACTGATCACGAGCCAAATCAAGTTCAATCTTCAGCTGCAGGTATGGTGCTGAGCCCCACACAGAAGTGAAAATGCCCGTGGTTCTTAGTTCCTCGCACAGTGGGCTACTGAGCAATACAGGAAGGGCTAATGATCATCTTAATGCTCAAGTTATCAGGGGCCACGGACTCTCTGATTCCAGGCTTGCACACGTTGGTAAGTTTCAAAATTGGCATTTTTCACACTGGCAATGAAAATAAACGATAGCCGTGCCTGTGATAAGCTAAGTTTGTTCGGGAGATGCAGTGGGCAAGGAGATATACGGAAGACTGATAAAAACCGTGACTGCCCTGACACTGTGAGCTGCAGTTAAATGTTGGCAACATTTAAAGTCAGCCAGTCTAAATTTGACAGAAATCAAGTCCTGCTGACTTTGAAACAGCACGCATTTTACAGAAATCAAGAATGTGCATTTTGTATCGCTGTATGAAGAGTGATGTTGAGCAGCGGTGTGGAAAGTTGAATCAGGGGCGGAGCATTGTTCCGTAAGGGTGCATTGCATGGTGGCAATTCAAACAGCCCCAAAACGCACTGTTTCCTGACCGGGAATCGAACCCGGGCCGCGGCGGTGAGAGCGCCGAATCCTAACCACTAGACCACCAGGGAAGCTGCAGCCAGCCTCCTGGCAGCAAGCACATCAACGCAGCTTTTCATGCTTGCTCCTTTGCAATTCAGATCCTTTCGCGCCAGGCAAACTGTTCGGACAAAATTATATTTTTTACATGAGAACACAACAGACGTGTTCGCGAAAGCACGGCACCAAGTGCGGGTAGGCATCCACTTGTAATCGATTTCCTCCTGTGTTTTTCTCTGGATGTTGTCTCTCTCGGTGCTGGGCGAACAATTCATTGATGCATTTGTCCTGAACTGAAGCCTTTTGCCCATCTCGCGGGGTCAGAGCCGCTCTGTCTGTCTATTACCTGCCTGTGACCCTTATCGGCAACATGCCGCCTGTTCAACTTTGAACAGCAAACCCAGAAAGACAAAAGAACAGAAAGATGTGTCTCTCAGCCCCGGTGGCAAAGGATGTTAATCCAAATATATCCCCCGTGAGAGTCTGTGTGCATTGGCTTCCTTATAAAGTTTGTATTGGAAATGTGCGGGAAAAGCGTAAAATTATGAAAACATTCTGATGGCCCGTACGGGGATCGAACCCGCGACCTTGGCGTTATTAGCACCACGCTCTCACCAACTGAGCTAACCGGCCACAATGCTCCCGTTGGCCAGGCTCGAACCTAGGCTGGGAAATTGTCTTTCAGGCTCACACTGGGTGACCGAGTTACTGCACAAACATTGAACACACCACATTGCTTAAACATTGTTAACTGTTCGTATATACAACTGGGCAGAGTGTAAATCCAAAGTAACAGAAAGACTGCTCTATGGTCTAACAAATCTCATTCTAAAATTTTTTGTCGCACCACAGCCCCTCCCACAAACACTGTCCCGGTATAAAAGCAGACGGCGGGACCCCGACTGAATTCGAACCTGCAGCGGACGGTTGGAGCCGGATCCAGCATGTCCGACGTGGTTTCACTCCCATTCGTTTGGGAAACGCGTCATCAGGAGCGTAAAATTTCTCTTGATTCGTACCTTTTGTAGTGAAGGAGACAGAAAGTAACTAAAACCTGCCGAAACCCGGGATCGAACCAGGGACCTTTAAATCTTCAGTCTAACGCTCTCCCAACTGAGCTATTTCGGCTTCACATCAAATGCAGTATTCTGTCGTTCTTTTGAAGGATTTTCTATCCCCGGGTGGAATTGCCCCTCTCGGTCATTCCTCACTTCGGCAATGTGACCCGACCAGATCTCGGAGCTCAGGTTGTGTTAATGTAAAGCTGCAGTGTTGATAAAGATACAAAGCTGACACAGCACGGGGGACCTCACCGTGTTGGACACAGCGTGAAATGCAATGACATGTTCAAATAAAGTTACAGAGCACAACACATGTGTAAAATTCCCTGTTCTTTTCTCCACACTGCTGGGTTGCGAAGGGAGAGACGGGCCGAAGTCTCACTGAGCCGCACTGATCACGAGCCAAATCAAGTTCAATCTTCAGCTGTAGGTATGGTGCTGAGCCCCACACAGAAGTGAAAATGCCCGTGGTTCTTAGTTCCTCGCACAGTGGGCTACTGAGCAATACAGGATGGGCTAATGATCATCTTAATGCTCAAGTTATCAGGGGCCACGGACTCTCTGATTCCAGGCTTGCACACGTTGGTAAGTTTCAAAATTGGCATTTTTCACACTGGCAATGAAAATAATCGATAGCCGTGCCTGTGATAAGCTAAGTTTGTTCGGGAGATGCAGTGGGCAAGGAGATATACGGAAGACTGATAAAAACCGTGACTGCCCTGACACTGTGAGCTGCAGTTAAATGTTGGCAACATTTAAAGTCAGCCAGTCTAAATTTGACAGAAATCAAGTCCTGCTGACTTTGAAACAGCACGCATTTTACAGAAATCAGGAATGTGCATTTTGTATCGCTGTATGAAGAGTGATGTTGAGCAGCGGTGTGGAAAGTTGAATCAGGGGCGGAGCATTGTATGGTGGCAATTCAAACAGCCCCGAAAACGCACGGTTCCCTGACCGGGAATCGAACCCGGGCCGCGGCGGTGAGAGCGCCGAATCCTAACCACTAGACCACCAGGGAAGCTGCAGCCAGCCTCCTGACAGCAAGCACATCAACGCAGCTTTTCATGCTTGCTCCTTTGCAATTCAGATCCTTTCGCGCCAGGCAAACTGTTCGGACAAAATTATATTTTTTACATGAGAACACAACAGACGTGTTCGCGAAAGCACGGCACCAAGTGCGGGTAGGCATCCACTTGAAATCGATTTCCTCCTGTGTTTTTCTCTGGATGTTGTCTCTCTCGGTGCTGGGCGAACAATTCATTGATGCATTTGTCCTGAACTGAAGCCTTTTGCCCATCTCGCGGGGTCAGAGCCGCTCTGTCTGTCTATTACCTGCCTGTGACCCTTATCGGCAACATGCCGCCTGTTCAACTTTCAACAGCAAACCCAGAAAGACAAAAGAACAGAAAGATGTGTCTCTCAGCCCCGGTGGCAAAGGATGTTAATCCAAATATATCCCCCGTGAGAGTCTGTGTGCATTGGCTTCCTTATAAAGTTTGTATTGGAAATGTGCGGGAAAAGCGTAAAATTATGAAAACATCCTGATGGCCCGTACGGGGATCGAACCCGCGACCTTGGCGTTATTAGCACCACGCTCTCACCAACTGAGCTAACCGGCCACAATGCTCTCGTTGGCCAGGCTCGAACCTAGGCTGGGAAATTGTCTTTCAGGCTCACACTGGGTGACCGAGTTACTGCACTAACATTGAACACACCAAATCGCTTAAACATTGTTAACTGTTCGTATATACAACTGGGCAGAGTGTAAATCCAAAGTAACAGGAAGACTGGTCTAACAAACCTCATTCTAAAATTTTTTGTCGCACCACAGCCCCTCCCACAAACACTGTCCCGGTATAAAAGCAGACGGCGGGACCCCGACTGAATTCGAACCTGCAGCGGACGGTTGGAGCCGGATCCAGCATGTCCGACGTGGTTTCACTCCCATTCGTTTGGGAAACGCGTCATCAGGAGCGTAAAATTTCTCTTGATTCGTACCTTTTGTAGTGAAGGAGACAGAAAGTAACTAAAACCTGCCGAAACCCGGGATCGAACCAGGGACCTTTAGATCTTCAGTCTAACGCTCTCCCAACTGAGCTATTTCGGCGTCACGTCAAACGCAGTATTCTGTCGTTCTTTTGGAGGATTTTCTATCCCCGGGTGGAATTGCCCCTCTCGCTCATTCCTCACTTCGGGCAATGTGACCCGACCAGATCTCGGAGCTCAGGTTGTGTTAATGTAAAGCTGCAGTGTTGATAAAGATACAAAGCTGACACAGCACGGGGGACCTCACCGTGTTGGACACAGCGTGAAATGCAATGACATGTTCAAATAAAGTTACAGAGCACAACACATGTGTAAAATTCCCTGTTCTTTTCTCCACACTGATGGGTTGCGAAGGGAGAGACGGGCCGAAGTCTCACTGAGCCGCACTGATCACGAGCCAAATCAAGTTCAATCTTCAGCTGCAGGTATGGTGCTGAGTCCCATACAGAAGTGAAAATGCCCGTGGTTCTTAGTTCCTCGCACAGTGGGCTACTGAGCAATACAGGAAGGGCTAATCATCATCTTAATGCTCAAGTTATCAGGGGCCACGGACTCTCTGATTCCAGGCTTGCACACGTTGGTAAGTTTCAAAATTGGCATTTTTCACACTGGCAATGAAAATAATCGATAGCCGTGCCTGTGATAAGCTAAGTTTGTTTCTGAGATGCAGTGGGCAAGGAGATATACGGAAGACTGATAAAAACCGTGACTGCCCTGACACTGTGAGCTGCAGTTAAATGTTGGCAACATTTAAAGTCAGCCAGTCTAAATTTGACAGAAATCAAGTCCTGCTGACTTTGAAACAGCACGCATTTTACAGAAATCAAGAATGTGCATTTTGTATCGCTGTGTGAAGAGTGATGTTGAGCAGCGGTGTGGAAAGTTGAATCAGGGGCGGAGCATTGTTCCGTAAGGGTGCATTGCATGGTGGCAATTCAAACAGCCCCAAAACGCACTGTTTCCTGACCGGGAATCGAACCCGGGCCGCAGCGGTGAGAGCGCCGAATCCTAACCACTAGACCACCAGGGAAGCTGCAACCAGCTTCCTGGCAGCAAGCACATCAACGCAGCTTTTCATGCTTGCTCCTTTGCAATTCAGATCCTTTCGCGCCAGGCAAACTGTTCGGACAAAATTATATTTTTTACATGAGAACACAACAGACGTGTTCGCGAAAGCACGGCACCAAGTGCGGGTAGGCATCCACTTGAAATCGATTTCCTCCTGTGTTTTTCTCTGGATGTTGTCTCTCTCGGTGCTGGGCGAACAATTCATTGATGCATTTGTCCTGAACTGAAGTCTTTTACCCATCTCGCGGGGTCAGAGCCGCTCTGTCTGTGCATTACCTGCCTGTGACACTTATCGGCAACATGCCGCCTGTTCAACAGCAAACCCAGAAAGACAAAAGAACAGAAAGATGTGTCTCTCAGCCCCGGTGGCAAAGGATGTTAATCCAAATATATCCCCCGTGAGAGTCTGTGTGCATTGGCTTCCTTATAAAGTTTGTATTGGAAATGTGCGGGAAAAGCGTAAAATTATGAAAACATCCTGATGGCCCGTACGGGGATCGAACCCACGACCTTGGCGTTATTAGCACCACGCTCTCACCAACTGAGCTAACCGGCCACAATGCTCCCGTTGGCCAGGCTCGAACCTAGGCTGGAAAATTGTCTTTCAGGCTCACACTGGGTGACCGAGTTACTGCACAAACATTGAACACACCACATCGCTTAAACATTGTTAACTGTTCGTATATACAACTGGGCAGAGTGTAAATCCAAAGTAACAGAAAGACTGGTCTAACAAACCTCATTCTAAAATTTTTTGTCGCACCACAGCCCCTCCCACAAACACTGTCCCGGTATAAAAGCAGACGGCGGGACCCCGACTGAATTCGAACCTGCAGCGGACGGTTGGAGCCGGATCCAGCATGTCCGACGTGGTTTCACTCCCATTCGTTTGGGAAACGCGTCATCAGGAGCGTAAAATTTCTCTTGATTCGTACCTTTTGTAGTGAAGGAGACAGAAAGTAACTAAAACCTGCCGAAACCCGGGATCGAACCAGGGACCTTTAGATCTTCAGTCTAACGCTCTCCCAACTGAGCTATTTCGGCTTCACGTCAAACGCAGTATTCTGTCGTTCTTTTGGAGGATTTTCTATCCCCGGGTGGAATTGCCCCTCTCGCTCATTCCTCACTTCGGGCAATGTGACCCGACCAGATCTCGGAGCTCAGGTTCTGTTAATGTAAAGCTGCAGTGTTGATAAAGATACAAAGCTGACACAGCACGGGGGACCTCACCGTGTTGGACACAGCGTGAAATGCAATGACATGTTCAAATAAAGTTACAGAGCACAACACATGTGTAAAATTCCCTGTTCTTTTCTCCACACTGATGGGTTGCGAAGGGAGAGACGGGCCGAAGTCTCACTGAGCAGCACTGATCACGAGCCAAATCAAGTTCAATCTTCAGCTGCAGGTATGGTGCTGAGCCCCACACAGAAGTGAAAATGCCCGTGGTTCTTAGTTCCTCGCACAGTGGGCTACTGAGCAATACAGGAAGGGCTAATCATCATCTTAATGCTCAAGTTATCAGGGGCCACGGACTCTCTGATTCCAGGCTTGCACACGTTGGTAAGTTTCAAAATTGGCATTTTTCACACTGGCAATGAAAATAATCGATAGCCGTGCCTGTGATAAGCTAAGTTTGTTCGGGAGATGCAGTGGGCAAGGAGATATACGGAAGACTGATAAAAACCGTGACTGCCCTGACACTGTGAGCTGCAGTTAAATGTTGGCAACATTTAAAGTCAGCCAGTCTAAATTTGACAGAAATCAAGTCCTGCTGACTTTGAAACAGCACGCATTTTACAGAAATCAAGAATGTGCATTTTGTATCGCTGTATGAAGAGTGATGTTGAGCAGCGGTGTGGAAAGTTGAATCAGGGGCGGAGCATTGTTCCGTAAGGGTGCATTGCATGGTGGCAATTCAAACAGCCCCAAAACGCACTGTTCCCTGACCGGGAATCGAACCCGGGCCGCGGCGGTGAGAGCGCCGAATCCTAACCACTAGACCACCAGGGAAGCTGCAGCCAGCCTCCTGGCAGCAAGCACATCAACGCAGCTTTTCATGCTTGCTCCTTTGCAATTCAGATCCTTTCGCGCCAGGCAAACTGTTCGGACAAAATTATATTTTTTACATGAGAACACAACAGACGTGTTCGCGAAAGCACGGCACCAAGTGCGGGTAGGCATCCACTTGAAATCGATTTCCTCCTGTGTTTTTCTCTGGATGTTGTCTCTCTCGGTGCTGGGCGAACAATTCATTGATGCATTTGTCCTGAACTGAAGCCTTTTACCCATCTCGCGGGGTCAGAGCCGCTCTGTCTGTGTATTACCTGCCTGTGACACTTATCGGCAACATGCCGCCTGTTCAACTTTCAACAGCAAACCCAGAAAGACAAAAGAACAGAAAGGTGTGTCTCTCAGCCCCGGTGGCAAAGGATGTTAATCCAAATATATCCCCCGTGAGAGTCTGTGTGCATTGGCTTCCTTATAAAGTTTGTATTGGAAATGTGCGGGAAAAGCGTAAAATTATGAAAACATCCTGATGGCCCGTACGGGGATCGAACCCGCGACCTTGGCGTTATTAGCACCACGCTCTCACCAACTGAGCTAACCGGCCACAATACTCCCGTTGGCCAGGCTCGAACCTAGGCTGGAAAATTGTCTTTCAGGCTCACACTGGGTGACCGAGTTACTGCACAAACATTGAACACACCACATCGCTTAAACATTGTTAACTGTTCGTATATACAACTGGGCAGAGTGTAAATCCAAAGTAACAGAAAGACTGGTCTAACAAACCTCATTCTAAAATTTTTGTCGCACCACAGCCCCTCCCACAAACACTGTCCCGGTATAAAAGCAGACGGCGGGACCCCGACTGAATTCGAACCTGCAGCGGACGGTTGGAGCCGGATCCAGCATGTCCGACGTGGTTTCACTCCCATTCGTTTGGGAAACGCGTCATCAGGAGCGTAAAATTTCTCTTGATTCGTACCTTTTGTAGTGAAGGAGACAGAAAGTAACTAAAACCTGCCGAAACCCGGGATCGAACCAGGAACCTTTAGATCTTCAGTCTAACGCTCTCCCAACTGAGCTATTTCGGCTTCACGTCAAACGCAGTATTCTGTCGTTCTTTTGGAGGATTTTCTATCCCCGGGTGGAATTGCCCCTCTCGCTCATTCCTCACTTCGGGCAATGTGACCCGACCAGATCTCGGAGCTCAGGTTCTGTTAATGTAAAGCTGCAGTGTTGATAAAGATACAAAGCTGACACAGCACGGGGGACCTCACCGTGTTGGACACAGCGTGAAATGCAATGACATGTTCAAATAAAGTTACAGAGCACAACACATGTGTAAAATTCCCTGTTCTTTTCTCCACACTGATGGGTTGCGAAGGGAGAGACGGGCCGAAGTCTCACTGAGCCGCACTGATCACGAGCCAAATCAAGTTCAATCTTCAGCTGCAGGTATGGTGCTGAGCCCCACACAGAAGTGAAAATGCCCGTGGTTCTTAGTTCCTCGCACAGTGGGCTACTGAGCAATACAGGAAGGGCTAATGATCATCTTAATGCTCAAGTTATCAGGGGCCACGGACTCTCTGATTCCAGGCTTGCACACGTTGGTAAGTTTCAAAATTTGCATTTTTCACACTGGCAATGAAAATAATCGATAGCCGTGCCTGTGATAAGCTAAGTTTGTTCGGGAGATGCAGTGGGCAAGGAGATATACGGAAGACTGATAAAAACCGTGACTGCCCTGACACTGTGAGCTGCAGTTAAATGTTGGCAACATTTAAAGTCAGCCAGTCTAAATTTGACAGAAATCAAGTCCTGCTGACTTTGAAACAGCACGCATTTTACAGAAATCAAGAATGTGCATTTTGTATCGCTGTATGAAGAGTGATGTTGAGCAGCGGTGTGGAAAGTTGAATCAGGGGCGGAGCATTGTTCCGTAAGGGTGCATTGCATGGTGGCAATTCAAACAGCCCCAAAACGCACTGTTCCCTGACCGGGAATCGAACCCGGGCCGCGGCGGTGAGAGCGCCGAATCCTAACCACTAGACCACCAGGGAAGCTGCAGCCAGCCTCCTGGCAGCAAGCACATCAACGCAGCTTTTCATGCTTGCTCCTTTGCAATTCAGATCCTTTCGCGCCAGGCAAACTGTTCGGACAAAATTATATTTTTTACATGAGAACACAACAGACGTGTTCGCGAAAGCACGGCACCAAGTGCGGGTAGGCATCCACTTGAAATCGATTTCCTCCTGTGTTTTTCTCTGGATGTTGTCTCTCTCGGAGCTGGGCGAACAATTCATTGATGCATTTGTCCTGAACTGAAGCCTTTTACCCATCTCGCGGGGTCAGAGCCGCTCTGTCTGTGTATTACCTGCCTGTGACACTTATCGGCAACATGCCGCCTGTTCAACTTTCAACAGCAAACCCAGAAAGACAAAAGAACAGAAAGGTGTGTCTCTCAGCCCCGGTGGCAAAGGATGTTAATCCAAATATATCCCCCGTGAGAGTCTGTGTGCATTGGCTTCCTTATAAAGTTTGTATTGGAAATGTGCGGGAAAAGCGTAAAATTATGAAAACATCCTGATGGCCCGTACGGGGATCGAACCCGCGACCTTGGCGTTATTAGCACCACGCTCTCACCAACTGAGCTAACCGGCCACAATACTCCCGTTGGCCAGGCTCGAACCTAGGCTGGAAAATTGTCTTTCAGGCTCACACTGGGTGACCGAGTTACTGCACAAACATTGAACACACCACATCGCTTAAACATTGTTAACTGTTCGTATATACAACTGGGCAGAGTGTAAATCCAAAGTAACAGAAAGACTGGTCTAACAAACCTCATTCTAAAATTTTTGTCGCACCACAGCCCCTCCCACAAACACTGTCCCGGTATAAAAGCAGACGGCGGGACCCCGACTGAATTCGAACCTGCAGCGGACGGTTGGAGCCGGATCCAGCATGTCCGACGTGGTTTCACTCCCATTCGTTTGGGAAACGCGTCATCAGGAGCGTAAAATTTCTCTTGATTCGTACCTTTTGTAGTGAAGGAGACAGAAAGTAACTAAAACCTGCCGAAACCCGGGATCGAACCAGGAACCTTTAGATCTTCAGTCTAACGCTCTCCCAACTGAGCTATTTCGGCTTCACGTCAAACGCAGTATTCTGTCGTTCTTTTGGAGGATTTTCTATCCCCGGGTGGAATTGCCCCTCTCGCTCATTCCTCACTTCGGGCAATGTGACCCGACCAGATCTCGGAGCTCAGGTTCTGTTAATGTAAAGCTGCAGTGTTGATAAAGATACAAAGCTGACACAGGGGACCTCACCGTGTTGGACACAGCGTGAAATGCAATGACATGTTCAAATAAAGTTACAGAGCACAACACATGTGTAAAATTCCCTGTTCTTTTCTCCACACTGATGGGTTGCGAAGGGAGAGACGGGCCGAAGTCTCACTGAGCAGCACTGATCACGAGCCAAATCAAGTTCAATCTTCAGCTGCAGGTATGGTGCTGAGCCCCACACAGAAGTGAAAATGCCCGTGGTTCTTAGTTCCTCGCACAGTGGGCTACTGAGCAATACAGGAAGGGCTAATCATCATCTTAATGCTCAAGTTATCAGGGGCCACGGACTCTCTGATTCCAGGCTTGCACACGTTGGTAAGTTTCAAAATTTGCATTTTTCACACTGGCAATGAAAATAATCGATAGCCGTGCCTGTGATAAGCTAAGTTTGTTCGGGAGATGCAGTGGGCAAGGAGATATACGGAAGACTGATAAAAACCGTGACTGCCCTGACACTGTGAGCTGCAGTTAAATGTTGGCAACATTTAAAGTCAGCCAGTCTAAATTTGACAGAAATCAAGTCCTGCTGACTTTGAAACAGCACGCATTTTACAGAAATCAAGAATGTGCATTTTGTATCGCTGTATGAAGAGTGATGTTGAGCAGCGGTGTGGAAAGTTGAATCAGGGGCGGAGCATTGTTCCGTAAGGGTGCATTGCATGGTGGCAATTCAAACAGCCCCAAAACGCACTGTTCCCTGACCGGGAATCGAACCCGGGCCGCGGCGGTGAGAGCGCCGAATCCTAACCACTAGACCACCAGGGAAGCTGCAGCCAGCCTCCTGGCAGCAAGCACATCAACGCAGCTTTTCATGCTTGCTCCTTTGCAATTCAGATCCTTTCGCGCCAGGCAAACTGTTCGGACAAAATTATATTTTTTACATGAGAACACAACAGACGTGTTCGCGAAAGCACGGCACCAAGTGCGGGTAGGCATCCACTTGAAATCGATTTCCTCCTGTGTTTTTCTCTGGATGTTGTCTCTCTCGGTGCTGGGCGAACAATTCATTGATGCATTTGTCCTGAACTGAAGCCTTTTACCCATCTCGCGGGGTCAGAGCCGCTCTGTCTGTGTATTACCTGCCTGTGACACTTATCGGCAACATGCCGCCTGTTCAACAGCAAACCCAGAAAGAACAGAAAGATGTGTCTCTCAGCCCCGGTGGCAAAGGATGTTAATCCAAATATATCCCCCGTGAGAGTCTGTGTGCATTGGCTTCCTTATAAAGTTTGTATTGGAAATGTGCGGGAAAAGCGTAAAATTATGAAAACATCCTGATGGCCCGTACGGGGATCGAACCCGCGACCTTGGCGTTATTAGCACCACGCTCTCACCAACTGAGCTAACCGGCCACAATGCTCCCGTTGGCCAGGCTCGAACCTAGGCTGGAAAATTGTCTTTCAGGCTCACACTGGGTGACCGAGTTACTGCACAAACATTGAACACACCACATCGCTTAAACATTGTTAACTGTTCGTATATACAACTGGGCAGAGTGTAAATCCAAAGTAACAGAAAGACTGGTCTAACAAACCTCATTCTAAAAATTTTTGTCGCACCACAGCCCCTCCCACAAACACTGTCCCGGTATAAAAGCAGACGGCGGGACCCCGACTGAATTCGAACCTGCAGCGGACGGTTGGAGCCGGATCCAGCATGTCCGACGTGGTGTCACTCCCATTCGTTTGGGAAACGCGTCATCAGGAGCGTAAAATTTCTCTTGATTCGTACCTTTTGTAGTGAAGGAGACAGAAAGTAACTAAAACCTGCCGAAACCCGGGATCGAACCAGGGACCTTTAGATCTTCAGTCTAACGCTCTCCCAACTGAGCTATTTCGGCTTCACGTCAAACGCCGTATTCTGTCGTTCTTTTGGAGGATTTTCTATCCCCGGGTGGAATTGCCCCTCTCGCTCATTCCTCACTTCGGGCAATGTGACCCGACCAGATCTCGGAGCTCAGGTTCTGTTAATGTAAAGCTGCAGTGTTGATAAAGATACAAAGCTGACACAGCACGGGGGACCTCACCGTGTTGGACACAGCGTGAAATGCAATGACATGTTCAAATAAAGTTACAGAGCACAACACATGTGTAAAATTCCCTGTTCTTTTCTCCACACTGATGGGTTGCGAAGGGAGAGACGGGCCGAAGTCTCACTGAGCCGCACTGATCACGAGCCAAATCAAGTTCAATCTTCAGCTGCAGGTATGGTGCTGAGCCCCACACAGAAGTGAAAATGCCCGTGGTTCTTAGTTCCTCGCACAGTGGGCTACTGAGCAATACAGGAAGGGCTAATGATCATCTTAATGCTCAAGTTATCAGGGGCCACGGACTCTCTGATTCCAGGCTTGCACACGTTGGTAAGTTTCAAAATTTGCATTTTTCACACTGGCAATGAAAATAATCGATAGCCGTGCCTGTGATAAGCTAAGTTTTTTCGGGAGATGCAGTGGGCAAGGAGATATACGGAAGACTGATAAAAACCGTGACTGCCCTGACACTGTGAGCTGCAGTTAAATGTTGGCAACATTTAAAGTCAGCCAGTCTAAATTTGACAGAAATCAAGTCCTGCTGACTTTGAAACAGCACGCATTTTACAGAAATCAAGAATGTGCATTTTGTATCGCTGTATGAAGAGTGATGTTGAGCAGCGGTGTGGAAAGTTGAATCAGGGGCGGAGCATTGTTCCGTAAGGGTGCATTGCATGGTGGCAATTCAAACAGCCCCAAAACGCACTGTTCCCTGACCGGGAATCGAACCCGGGCCGCGGCGGTGAGAGCGCCGAATCCTAACCACTAGACCACCAGGGAAGCTGCAGCCAGCCTCCTGGCAGCAAGCACATCAACGCAGCTTTTCATGCTTGCTCCTTTGCAATTCAGATCCTTTCGCGCCAGGCAAACTGTTCGGACAAAATTATATTTTTTACATGAGAACACAACAGACGTGTTCGCGAAAGCACGGCACCAAGTGCGGGTAGGCATCCACTTGAAATCGATTTCCTCCTGTGTTTTTCTCTGGATGTTGTCTCTCTCGGTGCTGGGCGAACAATTCATTGATGCATTTGTCCTGAACTGTAGCCTTTTACCCATCTCGCGGGGTCAGAGCCGCTCTGTCTGTGTATTACCTGCCTGTGACACTTATCGGCAACATGCCGCCTGTTCAACTTTCAACAGCAAACCCAGAAAGATGTGTCTCTCAGCCCCGGTGGCAAAGGATGTTAATCCAAATATATCCCCCGTGAGAGTCTGTGTGCATTGGCTTCCTTATAAAGTTTGTATTGGAAATGTGCGGGAAAAGCGTAAAATTATGAAAACATCCTGATGGCCCGTACGGGGATCGAACCCGCGACCTTGGCGTTATTAGCACCACGCTCTCACCAACTGAGCTAACCGGCCACAATGCTCCCGTTGGCCAGGCTCGAACCTAGGCTGGAAAATTGTCTTTCAGGCTAACACTGGGTGACCGAGTTACTGCACAAACATTGAACACACCACATCGCTTAAACATTGTTAACTGTTCGTATATACAACTGGGCAGAGTGTAAATCCAAAGTAACAGAAAGACTGGTCTAACAAACCTCATTCTAAAAATTTTTGTCGCACCACAGCCCCTCCCACAAACACTGTCCCGGTATAAAAGCAGACGGCGGGACCCCGACTGAATTCGAACCTGCAGCGGACGGTTGGAGCCGGATCCAGCATGTCCGACGTGGTGTCACTCCCATTCGTTTGGGAAACGCGTCATCAGGAGCGTAAAATTTCTCTTGATTCGTACCTTTTGTAGTGAAGGAGACAGAAAGTAACTAAAACCTGCCGAAACCCGGGATCGAACCAGGGACCTTTACATCTTCAGTTTAACGCTCTCCCAACTGAGCTATTTCGGCTTCACGTCAAACGCAGTATTCTGTCGTTCTTTTGGAGGATTTTCTATCCCCGGGTGGAATTGCCCCTCTCGCTCATTCCTCACTTCGGGCAATGTGACCCGACCAGATCTCGGGTTCTGTTAATGTAAAGCTGCAGTGTTGATAAAGATACAAAGCTGACACAGCACGGGGGACCTCACCGTGTTGGACACAGCGTGAAATGCAATGACATGTTCAAATAAAGTTACAGAGCACAACACATGTGTAAAATTCCCTGTTCTTTTCTCCACACTGATGGGTTGCGAAGGGAGAGACGGGCCGAAGTCTCACTGAGCCGCACTGATCACGAGCCAAATCAAGTTCAATCTTCAGGTATGGTGCTGAGCCCCACACAGAAGTGAAAATGCCCGTGGTTCTTAGTTCCTCGCACAGTGGGCTACTGAGCAATACAGGAAGGGCTAATGATCATCTTAATGCTCAAGTTATCAGGGGCCACGGACTCTCTGATTCCAGGCTTGCACACGTTGGTAAGTTTCAAAATTTGCATTTTTCACACTGGCAATGAAAATAATCGATAGCCGTGCCTGTGATAAGCTAAGTTTTTTCGGGAGATGCAGTGGGCAAGGAGATATACGGAAGACTGATAAAAACCGTGACTGCCCTGACACTGTGAGCTGCAGTTAAATGTTGGCAACATTTAAAGTCAGCCAGTCTAAATTTGACAGAAATCAAGTCCTGCTGACTTTGAAACAGCACGCATTTTACAGAAATCAAGAATGTGCATTTTGTATCGCTGTATGAAGAGTGATGTTGAGCAGCGGTGTGGAAAGTTGAATCAGGGGCGGAGCATTGTTCCGTAAGGGTGCATTGCATGGTGGCAATTCAAACAGCCCCAAAACGCACTGTTCCCTGACCGGGAATCGAACCCGGGCCGCGGCGGTGAGAGCGCCGAATCCTAACCACTAGACCACCAGGGAAGCTGCAGCCAGCCTCCTGGCAGCAAGCACATCAACGCAGCTTTTCATGCTTGCTCCTTTGCAATTCAGATCCTTTCGCGCCAGGCAAACTGTTCGGACAAAATTATATTTTTTACATGAGAACACAACAGACGTGTTCGCGAAAGCACGGCACCAAGTGCGGGTAGGCATCCACTTGAAATCGATTTCCTCCTGTGTTTTTCTCTGGATGTTGTCTCTCTCGGTGCTGGGCGAACAATTCATTGATGCATTTGTCCTGAACTGTAGCCTTTTACCCATCTCGCGGGGTCAGAGCCGCTCTGTCTGTGTATTACCTGCCTGTGACACTTATCGGCAACATGCCGCCTGTTCAACTTTCAACAGCAAACCCAGAAAGATGTGTCTCTCAGCCCCGGTGGCAAAGGATGTTAATCCAAATATATCCCCCGTGAGAGTCTGTGTGCATTGGCTTCCTTATAAAGTTTGTATTGGAAATGTGCGGGAAAAGCGTAAAATTATGAAAACATCCTGATGGCCCGTACGGGGATCGAACCCGCGACCTTGGCGTTATTAGCACCACGCTCTCACCAACTGAGCTAACCGGCCACAATGCTCCCGTTGGCCAGGCTCGAACCTAGGCTGGAAAATTGTCTTTCAGGCTAACACTGGGTGACCGAGTTACTGCACAAACATTGAACACACCACATCGCTTAAACATTGTTAACTGTTCGTATATACAACTGGGCAGAGTGTAAATCCAAAGTAACAGAAAGACTGGTCTAACAAACCTCATTCTAAAAATTTTTGTCGCACCACAGCCCCTCCCACAAACACTGTCCCGGTATAAAAGCAGACGGCGGGACCCCGACTGAATTCGAACCTGCAGCGGACGGTTGGAGCCGGATCCAGCATGTCCGACGTGGTGTCACTCCCATTCGTTTGGGAAACGCGTCATCAGGAGCGTAAAATTTCTCTTGATTCGTACCTTTTGTAGTGAAGGAGACAGAAAGTAACTAAAACCTGCCGAAACCCGGGATCGAACCAGGGACCTTTACATCTTCAGTTTAACGCTCTCCCAACTGAGCTATTTCGGCTTCACGTCAAACGCAGTATTCTGTCGTTCTTTTGGAGGATTTTCTATCCCCGGGTGGAATTGCCCCTCTCGCTCATTCCTCACTTCGGGCAATGTGACCCGACCAGATCTCGGGTTCTGTTAATGTAAAGCTGCAGTGTTGATAAAGATACAAAGCTGACACAGCACGGGGGACCTCACCGTGTTGGACACAGCGTGAAATGCAATGACATGTTCAAATAAAGTTACAGAGCACAACACATGTGTAAAATTCCCTGTTCTTTTCTCCACACTGATGGGTTGCGAAGGGAGAGACGGGCCGAAGTCTCACTGAGCCGCACTGATCACGAGCCAAATCAAGTTCAATCTTCAGGTATGGTGCTGAGCCCCACACAGAAGTGAAAATGCCCGTGGTTCTTAGTTCCTCGCACAGTGGGCTACTGAGCAATACAGGAAGGGCTAATGATCATCTTAATGCTCAAGTTATCAGGGGCCACGGACTCTCTGATTCCAGGCTTGCACACGTTGGTAAGTTTCAAAATTTGCATTTTTCACACTGGCAATGAAAATAATCGATAGCCGTGCCTGTGATAAGCTAAGTTTTTTCGGGAGATGCAGTGGGCAAGGAGATATACGGAAGACTGATAAAAACCGTGACTGCCCTGACACTGTGAGCTGCAGTTAAATGTTGGCAACATTTAAAGTCAGCCAGTCTAAATTTGACAGAAATCAAGTCCTGCTGACTTTGAAACAGCACGCATTTTACAGAAATCAAGAATGTGCATTTTGTATCGCTGTATGAAGAGTGATGTTGAGCAGCGGTGTGGAAAGTTGAATCAGGGGCGGAGCATTGTTCCGTAAGGGTGCATTGCATGGTGGCAATTCAAACAGCCCCAAAACGCACTGTTCCCTGACCGGGAATCGAACCCGGGCCGCGGCGGTGAGAGCGCCGAATCCTAACCACTAGACCACCAGGGAAGCTGCAGCCAGCCTCCTGGCAGCAAGCACATCAACGCAGCTTTTCATGCTTGCTCCTTTGCAATTCAGATCCTTTCGCGCCAGGCAAACTGTTCGGACAAAATTATATTTTTTACATGAGAACACAACAGACGTGTTCGCGAAAGCACGGCACCAAGTGCGGGTAGGCATCCACTTGAAATCGATTTCCTCCTGTGTTTTTCTCTGGATGTTGTCTCTCTCGGTGCTGGGCGAACAATTCATTGATGCATTTGTCCTGAACTGAAGCCTTTTACCCATCTCGCGGGGTCAGAGCCGCTCTGTCTGTGTATTACCTGCCTGTGACACTTATCGGCAACATGCCGCCTGTTCAACTTTCAACAGCAAACCCAGAAAGATGTGTCTCTCAGCCCCGGTGGCAAAGGATGTTAATCCAAATATATCCCCCGTGAGAGTCTGTGTGCATTGGCTTCCTTATAAAGTTTGTATTGGAAATGTGCGGGAAAAGCGTAAAATTATGAAAACATCCTGATGGCCTGTACGGGGATCGAACCCGCGACCTTGGCGTTATTAGCACCACGCTCTCACCAACTGAGCTAACCGGCCACAATGCTCCCGTTGGCCAGGCTCGAACCTAGGCTGGAAAATTGTCTTTCAGGCTCACACTGGGTGACCGAGTTACTGCACAAACATTGAACACACCACATCGCTTAAACATTGTTAACTGTTCGTATATACAACTGGGCAGAGTGTAAATCCAAAGTAACAGAAAGACTGGTCTAACAAACCTCATTCTAAAAATTTTTGTCGCACCACAGCCCCTCCCACAAACACTGTCCCGGTATAAAAGCAGATGGCGGGACCCCGACTGAATTCGAACCTGCAGCGGACGGTTGGAGCCGGATCCAGCATGTCCGACGTGGTGTCACTCCCATTCGTTTGGGAAACGCGTCATCAGGAGCGTAAAATTTCTCTTGATTCGTACCTTTTGTAGTGAAGGAGACAGAAAGTAACTAAAACCTGCCGAAACCCGGGATCGAACCAGGGACCTTTAGATCTTCAGTCTAACGCTCTCCCAACTGAGCTATTTCGGCTTCACGTCAAACGCAGTATTCTGTCGTTCTTTTGGAGGATTTTCTATCCCCGGGTGGAATTGCCCCTCTCGCTCATTCCTCACTTCGGGCAATGTGACCCGACCAGATCTCGGAGCTCAGGTTCTGTTAATGTAAAGCTGCAGTGTTGATAAAGATACAAAGCTGACACAGCACGGGGGACCTCACCGTGTTGGACACGGCGTGAAATGCAATGACATGTTCAAATAAAGTTACAGAGCACAACACATGTGTAAAATTCCCTGTTCTTTTCTCCACACTGATGGGTTGCGAAGGGAGAGACGGGCCGAAGTCTCACTGAGCAGCACTGATCACGAGCCAAATCAAGTTCAATCTTCAGCTGCAGGTATGGTGCTGAGCCCCACACAGAAGTGAAAATGCCCGTGGTTCTTAGTTCCTCGCACAGTGGGCTACTGAGCAATACAGGAAGGGCTAATGATCATCTTAATGCTCAAGTTATCAGGGGCCACGGACTCTCTGATTCCAGGCTTGCACACGTTGGTAAGTTTCAAAATTTGCATTTTTCACACTGGCAATGAAAATAATCGATAGCCGTGCCTGTGATAAGCTAAGTTTGTTCGGGAGATGCAGTGGGCAAGGAGATATACGGAAGACTGATAAAAACCGTGACTGCCCTGACACTGTGAGCTGCAGTTAAATGTTGGCAACATTTAAAGTCAGCCAGTCTAAATTTGACAGAAATCAAGTCCTGCTGACTTTGAAACAGCACGCATTTTACAGAAATCAAGAATGTGCATTTTGTATCGCTGTATGAAGAGTGATGTTGAGCAGCGGTGTGGAAAGTTGAATCAGGGGCGGAGCATTGTTCCGTAAGGGTGCATTGCATGGTGGCAATTCAAACAGCCCCAAAACGCACTGTTCCCTGACCGGGAATCGAACCCGGGCCGCGGCGGTGAGAGCGCCGAATCCTAACCACTAGACCACCAGGGAAGCTGCAGCCAGCCTCCTGGCAGCAAGCACATCAACGCAGCTTTTCATGCTTGCTCCTTTGCAATTCAGATCCTTTCGCGCCAGGCAAACTGTTCGGACAAAATTATATTTTTTACATGAGAACACAACAGACGTGTTCGCGAAAGCACGGCACCAAGTGCGGGTAGGCATCCACTTGAAATCGATTTCCTCCTGTGTTTTTCTCTGGATGTTGTCTCTCTCGGTGCTGGGCGAACAATTCATTGATGCATTTGTCCTGAACTGAAGCCTTTTACCCATCTCGCGGGGTCAGAGCCGCTCTGTCTGTGTATTACCTGCCTGTGACACTTATCGGCAACATGCCGCCTGTTCAACTTTCAACAGCAAACCCAGAAAGACCAGAAAGATGTGTCTCTCAGCCCCGGTGGCAAAGGATGTTAATCCAAATATATCCCCCGTGAGAGTCTGTGTGCATTGGCTTCCTTATAAAGTTTGTATTGGAAATGTGCGGGAAAAGCGTAAAATTATGAAAACATCCTGATGGCCTGTACGGGGATCGAACCCGCGACCTTGGCGTTATTAGCACCACGCTCTCACCAACTGAGCTAACCGGCCACAATGCTCCCGTTGGCCAGGCTCGAACCTAGGCTGGAAAATTGTCTTTCAGGCTCACACTGGGTGACCGAGTTACTGCACAAACATTGAACACACCACATCGCTTAAACATTGTTAACTGTTCGTATATACAACTGGGCAGAGTGTAAATCCAAAGTAACAGAAAGACTGGTCTAACAAACCTCATTCTAAAAATTTTTGTCGCACCACAGCCCCTCCCACAAACACTGTCCCGGTATAAAAGCAGACGGCGGGACCCCGACTGAATTCGAACCTGCAGCGGACGGTTGGAGCCGGATCCAGCATGTCCGACGTGGTGTCACTCCCATTCGTTTGGGAAACGCGTCATCAGGAGCGTAAAATTTCTCTTGATTCGTACCTTTTGTAGTGAAGGAGACAGAAAGTAACTAAAACCTGCCGAAACCCGGGATCGAACCAGGGACCTTTAGATCTTCAGTCTAACGCTCTCCCAACTGAGCTATTTCGGCTTCACGTCAAACGCCGTATTCTGTCGTTCTTTTGGAGGATTTTCTATCCCCGGGTGGAATTGCCCCTCTCGCTCATTCCTCACTTCGGGCAATGTGACCCGACCAGATCTCGGAGCTCAGGTTCTGTTAATGTAAAGCTGCAGTGTTGATAAAGATACAAAGCTGACACAGCACGGGGGACCTCACCGTGTTGGACACAGCGTGAAATGCAATGACATGTTCAAATAAAGTTACAGAGCACAACACATGTGTAAAATTCCCTGTTCTTTTCTCCACACTGATGGGTTGCGAAGGGAGAGACGGGCCGAAGTCTCACTGAGCCGCACTGATCACGAGCCAAATCAAGTTCAATCTTCAGCTGCAGGTATGGTGCTGAGCCCCACACAGAAGTGAAAATGCCCGTGGTTCTTAGTTCCTCGCACAGTGGGCTACTGAGCAATACAGGAAGGGCTAATGATCATCTTAATGCTCAAGTTATCAGGGGCCACGGACTCTCTGATTCCAGGCTTGCACACGTTGGTAAGTTTCAAAATTTGCATTTTTCACACTGGCAATGAAAATAATCGATAGCCGTGCCTGTGATAAGCTAAGTTTGTTCGGGAGATGCAGTGGGCAAGGAGATATACGGAAGACTGATAAAAACCGTGACTGCCCTGACACTGTGAGCTGCAGTTAAATGTTGGCAACATTTAAAGTCAGCCAGTCTAAATTTGACAGAAATCAAGTCCTGCTGACTTTGAAACAGCACGCATTTTACAGAAATCAAGAATGTGCATTTTGTATCGCTGTATGAAGAGTGATGTTGAGCAGCGGTGTGGAAAGTTGAATCAGGGGCGGAGCATTGTTCCGTAAGGGTGCATTGCATGGTGGCAATTCAAACAGCCCCAAAACGCACTGTTCCCTGACCGGGAATCGAACCCGGGCCGCGGCGGTGAGAGCGCCGAATCCTAACCACTAGACCACCAGGGAAGCTGCAGCCAGCCGCCTGGCAGCAAGCACATCAACGCAGCTTTTCATGCTTGCTCCTTTGCAATTCAGATCCTTTCGCGCCAGGCAAACTGTTCGGACAAAATTATATTTTTTACATGAGAACACAACAGACGTGTTCGCGAAAGCACGGCACCAAGTGCGGGTAGGCATCCACTTGAAATCGATTTCCTCCTGTGTTTTTCTCTGGATGTTGTCTCTCTCGGTGCTGGGCGAACAATTCATTGATGCATTTGTCCTGAACTGAAGCCTTTTACCCATCTCGCGGGGTCAGAGCCGCTCTGTCTGTGTATTACCTGCCTGTGACACTTATCGGCAACATGCCGCCTGTTCAACTTTCAACAGCAAACCCAGAAAGACCAGAAAGATGTGTCTCTCAGCCCCGGTGGCAAAGGATGTTAATCCAAATATATCCCCCGTGAGAGTCTGTGTGCATTGGCTTCCTTATAAAGTTTGTATTGGAAATGTGCGGGAAAAGCGTAAAATTATGAAAACATCCTGATGGCCCGTACGGGGATCGAACCCGCGACCTTGGCGTTATTAGCACCACGCTCTCACCAACTGAGCTAACCGGCCACAATGCTCCCGTTGGCCAGGCTCGAACCTAGGCTGGAAAATTGTCTTTCAGGCTCACACTGGGTGACCGAGTTACTGCACAAACATTGAACACACCACATCGCTTAAACATTGTTAACTGTTCGTATATACAACTGGGCAGAGTGTAAATCCAAAGTAACAGAAAGACTGGTCTAACAAACCTCATTCTAAAAATTTTTGTCGCACCACAGCCCCTCCCACAAACACTGTCCCGGTATAAAAGCAGACGGCGGGACCCCGACTGAATTCGAACCTGCAGCGGACGGTTGGAGCCGGATCCAGCATGTCCGACGTGGTGTCACTCCCATTCGTTTGGGAAACGCGTCATCAGGAGCGTAAAATTTCTCTTGATTCGTACCTTTTGTAGTGAAGGAGACAGAAAGTAACTAAAACCTGCCGAAACCCGGGATCGAAACAGGGACCTTTAGATCTTCAGTCTAACGCTCTCCCAACTGAGCTATTTCGGCTTCACGTCAAACGCAGTATTCTGTCGTTCTTTTGGAGGATTTTCTATCCCCGGGTGGAATTGCCCCTCTCGCTCATTCCTCACTTCGGGCAATGTGACCCGACCAGATCTCGGAGCTCAGGTTCTGTTAATGTAAAGCTGCAGTGTTGATAAAGATACAAAGCTGACACAGCACGGGGGACCTCACCGTGTTGGACACAGCGTGAAATGCAATGACATGTTCAAATAAAGTTACAGAGCACAACACATGTGTAAAATTCCCTGTTCTTTTCTCCACACTGATGGGTTGCGAAGGGAGAGACGGGCCGAAGTCTCACTGAGCCGCACTGATCACGAGCCAAATCAAGTTCAATCTTCAGCTGCAGGTATGGTGCTGAGCCCCACACAGAAGTGAAAATGCCCGTGGTTCTTAGTTCCTCGCACAGTGGGCTACTGAGCAATACAGGAAGGGCTAATGATCATCTTAATGCTCAAGTTATCAGGGGCCACGGACTCTCTGATTCCAGGCTTGCACACGTTGGTAAGTTTCAAAATTTGCATTTTTCACACTGGCAATGAAAATAATCGATAGCCGTGCCTGTGATAAGCTAAGTTTGTTCGGGAGATGCAGTGGGCAAGGAGATATACGGAAGACTGATAAAAACCGTGACTGCCCTGACACTGTGAGCTGCAGTTAAATGTTGGCAACATTTAAAGTCAGCCAGTCTAAATTTGACAGAAATCAAGTCCTGCTGACTTTGAAACAGCACGCATTTTACAGAAATCAAGAATGTGCATTTTGTATCGCTGTATGAAGAGTGATGTTGAGCAGCGGTGTGGAAAGTTGAATCAGGGGCGGAGCATTGTTCCGTAAGGGTGCATTGCATGGTGGCAATTCAAACAGCCCCAAAACGCACTGTTCCCTGACCGGGAATCGAACCCGGGCCGCGGCGGTGAGAGCGCCGAATCCTAACCACTAGACCACCAGGGAAGCTGCAGCCAGCCTCCTGGCAGCAAGCACATCAACGCAGCTTTTCATGCTTGCTCCTTTGCAATTCAGATCCTTTCGCGCCAGGCAAACTGTTCGGACAAAATTATATTTTTTACATGAGAACACAACAGACGTGTTCGCGAAAGCACGGCACCAAGTGCGGGTAGGCATCCACTTGAAATCGATTTCCTCCTGTGTTTTTCTCTGGATGTTGTCTCTCTCGGTGCTGGGCGAACAATTCATTGATGCATTTGTCCTGAACTGAAGCCTTTTACCCATCTCGCGGGGTCAGAGCCGCTCTGTCTGTGTATTACCTGCCTGTGACACTTATCGGCAACATGCCGCCTGTTCAACTTTCAACAGCAAACCCAGAAAGATGTGTCTCTCAGCCCCGGTGGCAAAGGATGTTAATCCAAATATATCCCCCGTGAGAGTCTGTGTGCATTGGCTTCCTTATAAAGTTTGTATTGGAAATGTGCGGGAAAAGCGTAAAATTATGAAAACATCCTGATGGCCCGTACGGGGATCGAACCCGCGACCTTGGCGTTATTAGCACCACGCTCTCACCAACTGAGCTAACCGGCCACAATGCTCCTGTTGGCCAGGCTCGAACCTAGGCTGGAAAATTGTCTTTCAGGCTCACACTGGGTGACCGAGTTACTGCACAAACATTGAACACACCACATCGCTTAAACATTGTTAACTGTTCGTATATACAACTGGGCAGAGTGTAAATCCAAAGTAACAGAAAGACTGGTCTAACAAACCTCATTCTAAAGTTTTTTGTCGCACCACAGCCCCTCCCACAAACACTGTCCCGGTATAAAAGCAGACGGCGGGACCCCGACTGAATTCGAACCTGCAGCGGACGGTTGGAGCCGGATCCAGCATGTCCGACGTGGTTTCACTCCCATTCGTTTGGGAAACGCGTCATCAGGAGCGTAAAATTTCTCTTGATTCGTACCTTTTGTAGTGAAGGAGACAGAAAGTAACTAAAACCTGCCGAAACCCGGGATCGAACCAGGGACCTTTAGATCTTCAGTCTAACGCTCTCCCAACTGAGCTATTTCGGCTTCACATCAAACGCAGTATTCTGTCGTTCTTTTGGAGGATTTTCTATCCCCGGGTGGAATTGCCCCTCTCGCTCATTCCTCACTTCGGGCAATGTGACCCGACCAGATCTCGGAGCTCAGGTTCTGTTAATGTAAAGCTGCAGTGTTGATAAAGATACAAAGCTGACACAGCACGGGGGACCTCACCGTGTTGGACACAGCGTGAAATGCAATGACATGTTCAAATAAAGTTACAGAGCACAACACATGTGTAAAATTCCCTGTTCTTTTCTCCACACTGATGGGTTGCGAAGGGAGAGACGGGCCGAAGTCTCACTGAGCCGCACTGATCACGAGCCAAATCAAGTTCAATCTTCAGCTGCAGGTATGGTGCTGAGCCCCACACAGAAGTGAAAATGCCCGTGGTTCTTAGTTCCTCGCACAGTGGGCTACTGAGCAATACAGGAAGGGCTAATGATCATCTTAATGCTCAAGTTATCAGGGGCCACGGACTCTCTGATTCCAGGCTTGCACACGTTGGTAAGTTTCAAAATTTGCATTTTTCACACTGGCAATGAAAATAATCGATAGCCGTGCCTGTGATAAGCTAAGTTTGTTCGGGAGATGCAGTGGGCAAGGAGATATACGGAAGACTGATAAAAACAGTGACTGCCCTGACACTGTGAGCTGCAGTTAAATGTTGGCAACATTTAAAGTCAGCCAGTCTAAATTTGACAGAAATCAAGTCCTGCTGACTTTGAAACAGCACGCATTTTACAGAAATCAAGAATGTGCATTTTGTATCGCTGTATGAAGAGTGATGTTGAGCAGCGGTGTGGAAAGTTGAATCAGGGGCGGAGCATTGTTCCGTAAGGGTGCATTGCATGGTGGCAATTCAAACAGCCCCAAAACGCACTGTTCCCTGACCGGGAATCGAACCCGGGCCGCGGCGGTGAGAGCGCCGAATCCTAACCACTAGACCACCAGGGAAGCTGCAGCCAGCCTCCTGGCAGCAAGCACATCAACGCAGCTTTTCATGCTTGCTCCTTTGCAATTCAGATCCTTTCGCGCCAGGCAAACTGTTCGGACAAAATTATATTTTTTACATGAGAACACAACAGACGTGTTCGCGAAAGCACGGCACCAAGTGTGGGTAGGCATCCACTTGAAATCGATTTCCTCCTGTGTTTTTCTCTGGATGTTGTCTCTCTCGGTGCTGGGCGAACAATTCATTGATGCATTTGTCCTGAACTGAAGCCTTTTACCCATCTCGCGGGGTCAGAGCCGCTCTGTCTGTGTATTACCTGCCTGTGACACTTATCGGCAACATGCCGCCTGTTCAACTTTCAACAGCAAACCCAGAAAGACCAGAAAGATGTGTCTCTCAGCCCCGGTGGCAAAGGATGTTAATCCAAATATATCCCCCGTGAGAGTCTGTGTGCATTGGCTTCCTTATAAAGTTTGTATTGGAAATGTGCGGGAAAAGCGTAAAATTATGAAAACATCCTGATGGCCCGTACGGGGATCGAACCCGCGACCTTGGCGTTATTAGCACCACGCTCTCACCAACTGAGCTAACCGGCCACAATGCTCCCGTTGGCCAGGCTCGAACCTAGGCTGGAAAATTGTCTTTCAGGCTCACACTGGGTGACCGAGTTACTGCACAAACATTGAACACACCACATCGCTTAAACATTGTTAACTGTTCGTATATACAACTGGGCAGAGTGTAAATCCAAAGTAACAGAAAGACTGGTCTAACAAACCTCATTCTAAAAATTTTTGTCGCACCACAGCCCCTCCCACAAACACTGTCCCGGTATAAAAGCAGACGGCGGGACCCCGACTGAATTCGAACCTGCAGCGGACGGTTGGAGCCGGATCCAGCATGTCCGACGTGGTGTCACTCCCATTCGTTTGGGAAACGCGTCATCAGGAGCGTAAAATTTCTCTTGATTCGTACCTTTTGTAGTGAAGGAGACAGAAAGTAACTAAAACCTGCCGAAACCCGGGATCGAAACAGGGACCTTTAGATCTTCAGTCTAACGCTCTCCCAACTGAGCTATTTCGGCTTCACGTCAAACGCAGTATTCTGTCGTTCTTTTGGAGGATTTTCTATCCCCGGGTGGAATTGCCCCTCTCGCTCATTCCTCACTTCGGGCAATGTGACCCGACCAGATCTCGGAGCTCAGGTTCTGTTAATGTAAAGCTGCAGTGTTGATAAAGATACAAAGCTGACACAGCACGGGGGACCTCACCGTGTTGGACACAGCGTGAAATGCAATGACATGTTCAAATAAAGTTACAGAGCACAACACATGTGTAAAATTCCCTGTTCTTTTCTCCACACTGATGGGTTGCGAAGGGAGAGACGGGCCGAAGTCTCACTGAGCCGCACTGATCACGAGCCAAATCAAGTTCAATCTTCAGCTGCAGGTATGGTGCTGAGCCCCACACAGAAGTGAAAATGCCCGTGGTTCTTAGTTCCTCGCACAGTGGGCTACTGAGCAATACAGGAAGGGCTAATGATCATCTTAATGCTCAAGTTATCAGGGGCCACGGACTCTCTGATTCCAGGCTTGCACACGTTGGTAAGTTTCAAAATTTGCATTTTTCACACTGGCAATGAAAATAATCGATAGCCGTGCCTGTGATAAGCTAAGTTTGTTCGGGAGATGCAGTGGGCAAGGAGATATACGGAAGACTGATAAAAACCGTGACTGCCCTGACACTGTGAGCTGCAGTTAAATGTTGGCAACATTTAAAGTCAGCCAGTCTAAATTTGACAGAAATCAAGTCCTGCTGACTTTGAAACAGCACGCATTTTACAGAAATCAAGAATGTGCATTTTGTATCGCTGTATGAAGAGTGATGTTGAGCAGCGGTGTGGAAAGTTGAATCAGGGGCGGAGCATTGTTCCGTAAGGGTGCATTGCATGGTGGCAATTCAAACAGCCCCAAAACGCACTGTTCCCTGACCGGGAATCGAACCCGGGCCGCGGCGGTGAGAGCGCCGAATCCTAACCACTAGACCACCAGGGAAGCTGCAGCCAGCCTCCTGGCAGCAAGCACATCAACGCAGCTTTTCATGCTTGCTCCTTTGCAATTCAGATCCTTTCGCGCCAGGCAAACTGTTCGGACAAAATTATATTTTTTACATGAGAACACAACAGACGTGTTCGCGAAAGCACGGCACCAAGTGCGGGTAGGCATCCACTTGAAATCGATTTCCTCCTGTGTTTTTCTCTGGATGTTGTCTCTCTCGGTGCTGGGCGAACAATTCATTGATGCATTTGTCCTGAACTGAAGCCTTTTACCCATCTCGCGGGGTCAGAGCCGCTCTGTCTGTGTATTACCTGCCTATGACACTTATCGGCAACATGCCGCCTGTTCAACTTTCAACAGCAAACCCAGAAAGATGTGTCTCTCAGCCCCGGTGGCAAAGGATGTTAATCCAAATATATCCCCCGTGAGAGTCTGTGTGCATTGGCTTCCTTATAAAGTTTGTATTGGAAATGTGCGGGAAAAGCGTAAAATTATGAAAACATCCTGATGGCCCGTACGGGGATCGAACCCGCGACCTTGGCGTTATTAGCACCACGCTCTCACCAACTGAGCTAACCGGCCACAATGCTCCTGTTGGCCAGGCTCGAACCTAGGCTGGAAAATTGTCTTTCAGGCTCACACTGGGTGACCGAGTTACTGCACAAACATTGAACACACCACATCGCTTAAACATTGTTAACTGTTCGTATATACAACTGGGCAGAGTGTAAATCCAAAGTAACAGAAAGACTGGTCTAACAAACCTCATTCTAAAGTTTTTTGTCGCACCACAGCCCCTCCCACAAACACTGTCCCGGTATAAAAGCAGACGGCGGGACCCCGACTGAATTCGAACCTGCAGCGGACGGTTGGAGCCGGATCCAGCATGTCCGACGTGGTTTCACTCCCATTCGTTTGGGAAACGCGTCATCAGGAGCGTAAAATTTCTCTTGATTCGTACCTTTTGTAGTGAAGGAGACAGAAAGTAACTAAAACCTGCCGAAACCCGGGATCGAACCAGGGACCTTTAGATCTTCAGTCTAACGCTCTCCCAACTGAGCTATTTCGGCTTCACATCAAACGCAGTATTCTGTCGTTCTTTTGGAGGATTTTCTATCCCCGGGTGGAATTGCCCCTCTCGCTCATTCCTCACTTCGGGCAATGTGACCCGACCAGATCTCGGAGCTCAGGTTCTGTTAATGTAAAGCTGCAGTGTTGATAAAGATACAAAGCTGACACAGCACGGGGGACCTCACCGTGTTGGACACAGCGTGAAATGCAATGACATGTTCAAATAAAGTTACAGAGCACAACACATGTGTAAAATTCCCTGTTCTTTTCTCCACACTGATGGGTTGCGAAGGGAGAGACGGGCCGAAGTCTCACTGAGCCGCACTGATCACGAGCCAAATCAAGTTCAATCTTCAGCTGCAGGTATGGTGCTGAGCCCCACACAGAAGTGAAAATGCCCGTGGTTCTTAGTTCCTCGCACAGTGGGCTACTGAGCAATACAGGAAGGGCTAATGATCATCTTAATGCTCAAGTTATCAGGGGCCACGGACTCTCTGATTCCAGGCTTGCACACGTTGGTAAGTTTCAAAATTTGCATTTTTCACACTGGCAATGAAAATAATCGATAGCCGTGCCTGTGATAAGCTAAGTTTGTTCGGGAGATGCAGTGGGCAAGGAGATATACGGAAGACTGATAAAAACAGTGACTGCCCTGACACTGTGAGCTGCAGTTAAATGTTGGCAACATTTAAAGTCAGCCAGTCTAAATTTGACAGAAATCAAGTCCTGCTGACTTTGAAACAGCACGCATTTTACAGAAATCAAGAATGTGCATTTTGTATCGCTGTATGAAGAGTGATGTTGAGCAGCGGTGTGGAAAGTTGAATCAGGGGCGGAGCATTGTTCCGTAAGGGTGCATTGCATGGTGGCAATTCAAACAGCCCCAAAACGCACTGTTCCCTGACCGGGAATCGAACCCGGGCCGCGGCGATGAGAGCGCCGAATCCTAACCACTAGACCACCAGGGAAGCTGCAGCCAGCCTCCTGGCAGCAAGCACATCAACGCAGCTTTTCATGCTTGCTCCTTTGCAATTCAGATCCTTTCGCGCCAGGCAAACTGTTCGGACAAAATTATATTTTTTACATGAGAACACAACAGACGTGTTCGCGAAAGCACGGCACCAAGTGCGGGTAGGCATCCACTTGAAATCGATTTCCTCCTGTGTTTTTCTCTGGATGTTGTCTCTCTCGGTGCTGGGCGAACAATTCATTGATGCATTTGTCCTGAACTGAAGCCTTTTACCCATCTCGCGGGGTCAGAGCCGCTCTGTCTGTGTATTACCTGCCTGTGACACTTATCGGCAACATGCCGCCTGTTCAACTTTCAACAGCAAACCCAGAAAGACCAGAAAGATGTGTCTCTCAGCCCCGGTGGCAAAGGATGTTAATCCAAATATATCCCCCGTGAGAGTCTGTGTGCATTGGCTTCCTTATAAAGTTTGTATTGGAAATGTGCGGGAAAAGCGTAAAATTATGAAAACATCCTGATGGCCCGTACGGGGATCGAACCCGCGACCTTGGCGTTATTAGCACCACGCTCTCACCAACTGAGCTAACCGGCCACAATGCTCCCGTTGGCCAGGCTCGAACCTAGGCTGGAAAATTGTCTTTCAGGCTCACACTGGGTGACCGAGTTACTGCACAAACATTGAACACACCACATCGCTTAAACATTGTTAACTGTTCGTATATACAACTGGGCAGAGTGTAAATCCAAAGTAACAGAAAGACTGGTCTAACAAACCTCATTCTAAAAAATTTTGTCGCACCACAGCCCCTCCCACAAACACTGTCCCGGTATAAAAGCAGACGGCGGGACCCCGACTGAATTCGAACCTGCAGCGGACGGTTGGAGCCGGATCCAGCATGTCCGACGTGGTGTCACTCCCATTCGTTTGGGAAACGCGTCATCAGGAGCGTAAAATTTCTCTTGATTCGTACCTTTTGTAGTGAAGGAGACAGAAAGTAACTAAAACCTGCCGAAACCCGGGATCGAAACAGGGACCTTTAGATCTTCAGTCTAACGCTCTCCCAACTGAGCTATTTCGGCTTCACGTCAAACGCAGTATTCTGTCGTTCTTTTGGAGGATTTTCTATCCCCGGGTGGAATTGCCCCTCTCGCTCATTCCTCACTTCGGGCAATGTGACCCGACCAGATCTCGGAGCTCAGGTTGTGTTAATGTAAAGCTGCAGTGTTGATAAAGATACAAAGCTGACACAGCACGGGGGACCTCACCGTGTTGGACACAGCGTGAAATGCAATGACATGTTCAAATAAAGTTACAGAGCACAACACATGTGTAAAATTCCCTGTTCTTTTCTCCACACTGATGGGTTGCGAAGGGAGAGACGGGCCGAAGTCTCACTGAGCCGCACTGATCACGAGCCAAATCAAGTTCAATCTTCAGCTGCAGGTATGGTGCTGAGCCCCACACAGAAGTGAAAATGCCCGTGGTTCTTAGTTCCTCGCACAGTGGGCTACTGAGCAATACAGGAAGGGCTAATGATCATCTTAATGCTCAAGTTATCAGGGGCCACGGACTCTCTGATTCCAGGCTTGCACACGTTGGTAAGTTTCAAAATTTGCATTTTTCACACTGGCAATGAAAATAATCGATAGCCGTGCCTGTGATAAGCTAAGTTTGTTCGGGAGATGCAGTGGGCAAGGAGATATACGGAAGACTGATAAAAACCGTGACTGCCCTGACACTGTGAGCTGCAGTTAAATGTTGGCAACATTTAAAGTCAGCCAGTCTAAATTTGACAGAAATCAAGTCCTGCTGACTTTGAAACAGCACGCATTTTACAGAAATCAAGAATGTGCATTTTGTATCGCTGTATGAAGAGTGATGTTGAGCAGCGGTGTGGAAAGTTGAATCAGGGGCGGAGCATTGTTCCGTAAGGGTGCATTGCATGGTGGCAATTCAAACAGCCCCAAAACGCACTGTTCCCTGACCGGGAATCGAACCCGGGCCGCGGCGGTGAGAGCGCCGAATCCTAACCACTAGATAACCAGGGAAGCTGCAGCCAGCCTCCTGGCAGCAAGCACATCAACGCAGCTTTTCATGCTTGCTCCTTTGCAATTCAGATCCTTTCGCGCCAGGCAAACTGTTCGGACAAAATTATATTTTTTACATGAGAACACAACAGACGTGTTCGCGAAAGCACGGCACCAAGTGCGGGTAGGCATCCACTTGAAATCGATTTCCTCCTGTGTTTTTCTCTGGATGTTGTCTCTCTCGGTGCTGGGCGAACAATTCATTGATGCATTTGTCCTGAACTGAAGCCTTTTACCCATCTCGCGGGGTCAGAGCCGCTCTGTCTGTGTATTACCTGCCTATGACACTTATCGGCAACATGCCGCCTGTTCAACTTTCAACAGCAAACCCAGAAAGATGTGTCTCTCAGCCCCGGTGGCAAAGGATGTTAATCCAAATATATCCCCCGTGAGAGTCTGTGTGCATTGGCTTCCTTATAAAGTTTGTATTGGAAATGTGCGGGAAAAGCGTAAAATTATGAAAACATCCTGATGGCCCGTACGGGGATCGAACCCGCGACCTTGGCGTTATTAGCACCACGCTCTCACCAACTGAGCTAACCGGCCACAATGCTCCTGTTGGCCAGGCTCGAACCTAGGCTGGAAAATTGTCTTTCAGGCTCACACTGGGTGACCGAGTTACTGCACAAACATTGAACACACCACATCGCTTAAACATTGTTAACTGTTCGTATATACAACTGGGCAGAGTGTAAATCCAAAGTAACAGAAAGACTGGTCTAACAAACCTCATTCTAAAGTTTTTTGTCGCACCACAGCCCCTCCCACAAACACTGTCCCGGTATAAAAGCAGACGGCGGGACCCCGACTGAATTCGAACCTGCAGCGGACGGTTGGAGCCGGATCCAGCATGTCCGACGTGGTTTCACTCCCATTCGTTTGGGAAACGCGTCATCAGGAGCGTAAAATTTCTCTTGATTCGTACCTTTTGTAGTGAAGGAGACAGAAAGTAACTAAAACCTGCCGAAACCCGGGATCGAACCAGGGACCTTTAGATCTTCAGTCTAACGCTCTCCCAACTGAGCTATTTCGGCTTCACATCAAACGCAGTATTCTGTCGTTCTTTTGGAGGATTTTCTATCCCCGGGTGGAATTGCCCCTCTCGCTCATTCCTCACTTCGGGCAATGTGACCCGACCAGATCTCGGAGCTCAGGTTCTGTTAATGTAAAGCTGCAGTGTTGATAAAGATACAAAGCTGACACAGCACGGGGGACCTCACCGTGTTGGACACAGCGTGAAATGCAATGACATGTTCAAATAAAGTTACAGAGCACAACACATGTGTAAAATTCCCTGTTCTTTTCTCCACACTGATGGGTTGCGAAGGGAGAGACGGGCCGAAGTCTCACTGAGCCGCACTGATCACGAGCCAAATCAAGTTCAATCTTCAGCTGCAGGTATGGTGCTGAGCCCCACACAGAAGTGAAAATGCCCGTGGTTCTTAGTTCCTCGCACAGTGGGCTACTGAGCAATACAGGAAGGGCTAATGATCATCTTAATGCTCAAGTTATCAGGGGCCACGGACTCTCTGATTCCAGGCTTGCACACGTTGGTAAGTTTCAAAATTTGCATTTTTCACACTGGCAATGAAAATAATCGATAGCCGTGCCTGTGATAAGCTAAGTTTGTTCGGGAGATGCAGTGGGCAAGGAGATATACGGAAGACTGATAAAAACAGTGACTGCCCTGACACTGTGAGCTGCAGTTAAATGTTGGCAACATTTAAAGTCAGCCAGTCTAAATTTGACAGAAATCAAGTCCTGCTGACTTTGAAACAGCACGCATTTTACAGAAATCAAGAATGTGCATTTTGTATCGCTGTATGAAGAGTGATGTTGAGCAGCGGTGTGGAAAGTTGAATCAGGGGCGGAGCATTGTTCCGTAAGGGTGCATTGCATGGTGGCAATTCAAACAGCCCCAAAACGCACTGTTCCCTGACCGGGAATCGAACCCGGGCCGCGGCGGTGAGAGCGCCGAATCCTAACCACTAGACCACCAGGGAAGCTGCAGCCAGCCTCCTGGCAGCAAGCACATCAACGCAGCTTTTCATGCTTGCTCCTTTGCAATTCAGATCCTTTCGCGCCAGGCAAACTGTTCGGACAAAATTATATTTTTTACATGAGAACACAACAGACGTGTTCGCGAAAGCACGGCACCAAGTGCGGGTAGGCATCCACTTGAAATCGATTTCCTCCTGTGTTTTTCTCTGGATGTTGTCTCTCTCGGTGCTGGGCGAACAATTCATTGATGCATTTGTCCTGAACTGAAGCCTTTTACCCATCTCGCGGGGTCAGAGCCGCTCTGTCTGTGTATTACCTGCCTGTGACACTTATCGGCAACATGCCGCCTGTTCAACTTTCAACAGCAAACCCAGAAAGACCAGAAAGATGTGTCTCTCAGCCCCGGTGGCAAAGGATGTTAATCCAAATATATCCCCCGTGAGAGTCTGTGTGCATTGGCTTCCTTATAAAGTTTGTATTGGAAATGTGCGGGAAAAGCGTAAAATTATGAAAACATCCTGATGGCCCGTACGGGGATCGAACCCGCGACCTTGGCGTTATTAGCACCACGCTCTCACCAACTGAGCTAACCGGCCACAATGCTCCCGTTGGCCAGTCTCGAACCTAGGCTGGAAAATTGTCTTTCAGGCTCACACTGGGTGACCGAGTTACTGCACAAACATTGAACACACCACATCGCTTAAACATTGTTAACTGTTCGTATATACAACTGGGCAGAGTGTAAATCCAAAGTAACAGAAAGACTGGTCTAACAAACCTCATTCTAAAAATTTTTGTCGCACCACAGCCCCTCCCACAAACACTGTCCCGGTATAAAAGCAGACGGCGGGACCCCGACTGAATTCGAACCTGCAGCGGACGGTTGGAGCCGGATCCAGCATGTCCGACGTGGTGTCACTCCCATTCGTTTGGGAAACGCGTCATCAGGAGCGTAAAATTTCTCTTGATTCGTACCTTTTGTAGTGAAGGAGACAGAAAGTAACTAAAACCTGCCGAAACCCGGGATCGAACCAGGGACCTTTAGATCTTCAGTCTAACGCTCTCCCAACTGAGCTATTTCGGCTTCATGTCAAACGCAGTATTCTGTCGTTCTTTTGGAGGATTTTCTATCCCCGGGTGGAATTGCCCCTCTCGCTCATTCCTCACTTCGGGCAATGTGACCCGACCAGATCTCGGAGCTCAGGTTCTGTTAATGTAAAGCTGCAGTGTTGATAAAGATACAAAGCTGACACAGCACGGGGGACCTCACCGTGTTGGACACAGCGTGAAATGCAATGACATGTTCAAATAAAGTTACAGAGCACAACACATGTGTAAAATTCCCTGTTCTTTTCTCCACACTGATGGGTTGCGAAGGGAGAGACGGGCCGAAGTCTCACTGAGCCGCACTGATCACGAGCCAAATCAAGTTCAATCTTCAGCTGCAGGTATGGTGCTGAGCCCCACACAGAAGTGAAAATGCCCGTGGTTCTTAGTTCCTCGCACAGTGGGCTACTGAGCAATACAGGAAGGGCTAATGATCATCTTAATGCTCAAGTTATCAGGGGCCACGGACTCTCTGATTCCAGGCTTGCACACGTTGGTAAGTTTCAAAATTTGCATTTTTCACACTGGCAATGAAAATAATCGATAGCCGTGCCTGTGATAAGCTAAGTTTGTTCGGGAGATGCAGTGGGCAAGGAGATATACGGAAGACTGATAAAAACCGTGACTGCCCTGACACTGTGAGCTGCAGTTAAATGTTGGCAACATTTAAAGTCAGCCAGTCTAAATTTGACAGAAATCAAGTCCTGCTGACTTTGAAACAGCACGCATTTTACAGAAATCAAGAATGTGCATTTTGTATCGCTGTATGAAGAGTGATGTTGAGCAGCGGTGTGGAAAGTTGAATCAGGGGCGGAGCATTGTTCCGTAAGGGTGCATTGCATGGTGGCAATTCAAACAGCCCCAAAACGCACTGTTCCCTGACCGGGAATCGAACCCGGGCCGCGGCGGTGAGAGCGCCGAATCCTAACCACTAGACCACCAGGGAAGCTGCAGCCAGCCTCCTGGCAGCAAGCACATCAACGCAGCTTTTCATGCTTGCTCCTTTGCAATTCAGATCCTTTCGCGCCAGGCAAACTGTTCGGACAAAATTATATTTTTTACATGAGAACACAACAGACGTGTTCGCGAAAGCACGGCACCAAGTGCGGGTAGGCATCCACTTGAAATCGATTTCCTCCTGTGTTTTTCTCTGGATGTTGTCTCTCTCGGTGCTGGGCGAACAATTCATTGATGCATTTGTCCTGAACTGAAGCCTTTTACCCATCTCGCGGGGTCAGAGCCGCTCTGTCTGTGTATTACCTGCCTGTGACACTTATCGGCAACATGCCGCCTGTTCAACTTTCAACAGCAAACCCAGAAAGACCAGAAAGATGTGTCTCTCAGCCCCGGTGGCAAAGGATGTTAATCCAAATATATCCCCCGTGAGAGTCTGTGTGCATTGGCTTCCTTATAAAGTTTGTATTGGAAATGTGCGGGAAAAGCGTAAAATTATGAAAACATCCTGATGGCCCGTACGGGGATCGAACCCGCGACCTTGGCGTTATTAGCACCACGCTCTCACCAACTGAGCTAACCGGCCACAATGCTCCCGTTGGCCAGTCTCGAACCTAGGCTGGAAAATTGTCTTTCAGGCTCACACTGGGTGACCGAGTTACTGCACAAACATTGAACACACCACATCGCTTAAACATTGTTAACTGTTCGTATATACAACTGGGCAGAGTGTAAATCCAAAGTAACAGAAAGACTGGTCTAACAAACCTCATTCTAAAAATTTTTGTCGCACCACAGCCCCTCCCACAAACACTGTCCCGGTATAAAAGCAGACGGCGGGACCCCGACTGAATTCGAACCTGCAGCGGACGGTTGGAGCCGGATCCAGCATGTCCGACGTGGTGTCACTCCCATTCGTTTGGGAAACGCGTCATCAGGAGCGTAAAATTTCTCTTGATTCGTACCTTTTGTAGTGAAGGAGACAGAAAGTAACTAAAACCTGCCGAAACCCGGGATCGAACCAGGGACCTTTAGATCTTCAGTCTAACGCTCTCCCAACTGAGCTATTTCGGCTTCACGTCAAACGCAGTATTCTGTCGTTCTTTTGGAGGATTTTCTATCCCCGGGTGGAATTGCCCCTCTCGCTCATTCCTCACTTCGGGCAATGTGACCCGACCAGATCTCGGAGCTCAGGTTCTGTTAATGTAAAGCTGCAGTGTTGATAAAGATACAAAGCTGACACAGCACGGGGGACCTCACCGTGTTGGACACAGCGTGAAATGCAATGACATGTTCAAATAAAGTTACAGAGCACAACACATGTGTAAAATTCCCTGTTCTTTTCTCCACACTGATGGGTTGCGAAGGGAGAGACGGGCCGAAGTCTCACTGAGCCGCACTGATCACGAGCCAAATCAAGTTCAATCTTCAGCTGCAGGTATGGTGCTGAGCCCCACACAGAAGTGAAAATGCCCGTGGTTCTTAGTTCCTCGCACAGTGGGCTACTGAGCAATACAGGAAGGGCTAATGATCATCTTAATGCTCAAGTTATCAGGGGCCACGGACTCTCTGATTCCAGGCTTGCACACGTTGGTAAGTTTCAAAATTTGCATTTTTCACACTGGCAATGAAAATAATCGATAGCCGTGCCTGTGATAAGCTAAGTTTGTTCGGGAGATGCAGTGGGCAAGGAGATATACGGAAGACTGATAAAAACCGTGACTGCCCTGACACTGTGAGCTGCAGTTAAATGTTGGCAACATTTAAAGTCAGCCAGTCTAAATTTGACAGAAATCAAGTCCTGCTGACTTTGAAACAGCACGCATTTTACAGAAATCAAGAATGTGCATTTTGTATCGCTGTATGAAGAGTGATGTTGAGCAGCGGTGTGGAAAGTTGAATCAGGGGCGGAGCATTGTTCCGTAAGGGTGCATTGCATGGTGGCAATTCAAACAGCCCCAAAACGCACTGTTCCCTGACCGGGAATCGAACCCGGGCCGCGGCGGTGAGAGCGCCGAATCCTAACCACTAGACCACCAGGGAAGCTGCAGCCAGCCTCCTGGCAGCAAGCACATCAACGCAGCTTTTCATGCTTGCTCCTTTGCAATTCAGATCCTTTCGCGCCAGGCAAACTGTTCGGACAAAATTATATTTTTTACATGAGAACACAACAGACGTGTTCGCGAAAGCACGGCACCAAGTGCGGGTAGGCATCCACTTGAAATCGATTTCCTCCTGTGTTTTTCTCTGGATGTTGTCTCTCTCGGTGCTGGGCGAACAATTCATTGATGCATTTGTCCTGAACTGAAGCCTTTTACCCATCTCGCGGGGTCAGAGCCGCTCTGTCTGTGTATTACCTGCCTGTGACACTTATCGGCAACATGCCGCCTGTTCAACTTTCAACAGCAAACCCAGAAAGACCAGAAAGATGTGTCTCTCAGCCCCGGTGGCAAAGGATGTTAATCCAAATATATCCCCCGTGAGAGTCTGTGTGCATTGGCTTCCTTATAAAGTTTGTATTGGAAATGTGCGGGAAAAGCGTAAAATTATGAAAACATCCTGATGGCCCGTACGGGGATCGAACCCGCGACCTTGGCGTTATTAGCACCACGCTCTCACCAACTGAGCTAACCGGCCACAATGCTCCTGTTGGCCAGGCTCGAACCTAGGCTGGAAAATTGTCTTTCAGGCTCACACTGGGTGACCGAGTTACTGCACAAACATTGAACACACCACATCGCTTAAACATTGTTAACTGTTCGTATATACAACTGGGCAGAGTGTAAATCCAAAGTAACAGAAAGACTGGTCTAACAAACCTCATTCTAAAGTTTTTTGTCGCACCACAGCCCCTCCCACAAACACTGTCCCGGTATAAAAGCAGACGGCGGGACCCCGACTGAATTCGAACCTGCAGCGGACGGTTGGAGCCGGATCCAGCATGTCCGACGTGGTTTCACTCCCATTCGTTTGGGAAACGCGTCATCAGGAGCGTAAAATTTCTCTTGATTCGTACCTTTTGTAGTGAAGGAGACAGAAAGTAACTAAAACCTGCCGAAACCCGGGATCGAACCAGGGACCTTTAGATCTTCAGTCTAACGCTCTCCCAACTGAGCTATTTCGGCTTCACATCAAACGCAGTATTCTGTCGTTCTTTTGGAGGATTTTCTATCCCCGGGTGGAATTGCCCCTCTCGCTCATTCCTCACTTCGGGCAATGTGACCCGACCAGATCTCGGAGCTCAGGTTCTGTTAATGTAAAGCTGCAGTGTTGATAAAGATACAAAGCTGACACAGCACGGGGGACCTCACCGTGTTGGACACAGCGTGAAATGCAATGACATGTTCAAATAAAGTTACAGAGCACAACACATGTGTAAAATTCCCTGTTCTTTTCTCCACACTGATGGGTTGCGAAGGGAGAGACGGGCCGAAGTCTCACTGAGCCGCACTGATCACGAGCCAAATCAAGTTCAATCTTCAGCTGCAGGTATGGTGCTGAGCCCCACACAGAAGTGAAAATGCCCGTGGTTCTTAGTTCCTCGCACAGTGGGCTACTGAGCAATACAGGAAGGGCTAATGATCATCTTAATGCTCAAGTTATCAGGGGCCACGGACTCTCTGATTCCAGGCTTGCACACGTTGGTAAGTTTCAAAATTTGCATTTTTCACACTGGCAATGAAAATAATCGATAGCCGTGCCTGTGATAAGCTAAGTTTGTTCGGGAGATGCAGTGGGCAAGGAGATATACGGAAGACTGATAAAAACAGTGACTGCCCTGACACTGTGAGCTGCAGTTAAATGTTGGCAACATTTAAAGTCAGCCAGTCTAAATTTGACAGAAATCAAGTCCTGCTGACTTTGAAACAGCACGCATTTTACAGAAATCAAGAATGTGCATTTTGTATCGCTGTATGAAGAGTGATGTTGAGCAGCGGTGTGGAAAGTTGAATCAGGGGCGGAGCATTGTTCCGTAAGGGTGCATTGCATGGTGGCAATTCAAACAGCCCCAAAACGCACTGTTCCCTGACCGGGAATCGAACCCGGGCCGCGGCGGTGAGAGCGCCGAATCCTAACCACTAGACCACCAGGGAAGCTGCAGCCAGCCTCCTGGCAGCAAGCACATCAACGCAGCTTTTCATGCTTGCTCCTTTGCAATTCAGATCCTTTCGCGCCAGGCAAACTGTTCGGACAAAATTATATTTTTTACATGAGAACACAACAGACGTGTTCGCGAAAGCACGGCACCAAGTGCGGGTAGGCATCCACTTGAAATCGATTTCCTCCTGTGTTTTTCTCTGGATGTTGTCTCTCTCGGTGCTGGGCGAACAATTCATTGATGCATTTGTCCTGAACTGAAGCCTTTTACCCATCTCGCGGGGTCAGAGCCGCTCTGTCTGTGTATTACCTGCCTGTGACACTTATCGGCAACATGCCGCCTGTTCAACTTTCAACAGCAAACCCAGAAAGATGTGTCTCTCAGCCCCGGTGGCAAAGGATGTTAATCCAAATATATCCCCCGTGAGAGTCTGTGTGCATTGGCTTCCTTATAAAGTTTGTATTGGAAATGTGCGGGAAAAGCGTAAAATTATGAAAACATCCTGATGGCCCGTACGGGGATCGAACCCGCGACCTTGGCGTTATTAGCACCACGCTCTCACCAACTGAGCTAACCGGCCACAATGCTCCTGTTGGCCAGGCTCGAACCTAGGCTGGAAAATTGTCTTTCAGGCTCACACTGGGTGACCGAGTTACTGCACAAACATTGAACACACCACATCGCTTAAACATTGTTAACTGTTCGTATATACAACTGGGCAGAGTGTAAATCCAAAGTAACAGAAAGACTGGTCTAACAAACCTCATTCTAAAGTTTTTTGTCGCACCACAGCCCCTCCCACAAACACTGTCCCGGTATAAAAGCAGACGGCGGGACCCCGACTGAATTCGAACCTGCAGCGGACGGTTGGAGCCGGATCCAGCATGTCCGACGTGGTTTCACTCCCATTCGTTTGGGAAACGCGTCATCAGGAGCGTAAAATTTCTCTTGATTCGTACCTTTTGTAGTGAAGGAGACAGAAAGTAACTAAAACCTGCCGAAACCCGGGATCGAACCAGGGACCTTTAGATCTTCAGTCTAACGCTCTCCCAACTGAGCTATTTCGGCTTCACATCAAACGCAGTATTCTGTCGTTCTTTTGGAGGATTTTCTATCCCCGGGTGGAATTGCCCCTCTCGCTCATTCCTCACTTCGGGCAATGTGACCCGACCAGATCTCGGAGCTCAGGTTCTGTTAATGTAAAGCTGCAGTGTTGATAAAGATACAAAGCTGACACAGCACGGGGGACCTCACCGTGTTGGACACAGCGTGAAATGCAATGACATGTTCAAATAAAGTTACAGAGCACAACACATGTGTAAAATTCCCTGTTCTTTTCTCCACACTGATGGGTTGCGAAGGGAGAGACGGGCCGAAGTCTCACTGAGCCGCACTGATCACGAGCCAAATCAAGTTCAATCTTCAGCTGCAGGTATGGTGCTGAGCCCCACACAGAAGTGAAAATGCCCGTGGTTCTTAGTTCCTCGCACAGTGGGCTACTGAGCAATACAGGAAGGGCTAATGATCATCTTAATGCTCAAGTTATCAGGGGCCACGGACTCTCTGATTCCAGGCTTGCACACGTTGGTAAGTTTCAAAATTTGCATTTTTCACACTGGCAATGAAAATAATCGATAGCCGTGCCTGTGATAAGCTAAGTTTGTTCGGGAGATGCAGTGGGCAAGGAGATATACGGAAGACTGATAAAAACAGTGACTGCCCTGACACTGTGAGCTGCAGTTAAATGTTGGCAACATTTAAAGTCAGCCAGTCTAAATTTGACAGAAATCAAGTCCTGCTGACTTTGAAACAGCACGCATTTTACAGAAATCAAGAATGTGCATTTTGTATCGCTGTATGAAGAGTGATGTTGAGCAGCGGTGTGGAAAGTTGAATCAGGGGCGGAGCATTGTTCCGTAAGGGTGCATTGCATGGTGGCAATTCAAACAGCCCCAAAACGCACTGTTCCCTGACCGGGAATCGAACCCGGGCCGCGGCGGTGAGAGCGCCGAATCCTAACCACTAGACCACCAGGGAAGCTGCAGCCAGCCTCCTGGCAGCAAGCACATCAACGCAGCTTTTCATGCTTGCTCCTTTGCAATTCAGATCCTTTCGCGCCAGGCAAACTGTTCGGACAAAATTATATTTTTTACATGAGAACACAACAGACGTGTTCGCGAAAGCACGGCACCAAGTGCGGGTAGGCATCCACTTGAAATCGATTTCCTCCTGTGTTTTTCTCTGGATGTTGTCTCTCTCGGTGCTGGGCGAACAATTCATTGATGCATTTGTCCTGAACTGAAGCCTTTTACCCATCTCGCGGGGTCAGAGCCGCTCTGTCTGTGTATTACCTGCCTGTGACACTTATCGGCAACATGCCGCCTGTTCAACTTTCAACAGCAAACCCAGAAAGATGTGTCTCTCAGCCCCGGTGGCAAAGGATGTTAATCCAAATATATCCCCCGTGAGAGTCTGTGTGCATTGGCTTCCTTATAAAGTTTGTATTGGAAATGTGCGGGAAAAGCGTAAAATTATGAAAACATCCTGATGGCCTGTACGGGGATCGAACCCGCGACCTTGGCGTTATTAGCACCACGCTCTCACCAACTGAGCTAACCGGCCACAATGCTCCCGTTGGCCAGGCTCGAACCTAGGCTGGAAAATTGTCTTTCAGGCTCACACTGGGTGACCGAGTTACTGCACAAACATTGAACACACCACATCGCTTAAACATTGTTAACTGTTCGTATATACAACTGGGCAGAGTGTAAATCCAAAGTAACAGAAAGACTGGTCTAACAAACCTCATTCTAAAAATTTTTGTCGCACCACAGCCCCTCCCACAAACACTGTCCCGGTATAAAAGCAGACGGCGGGACCCCGACTGAATTCGAACCTGCAGCGGACGGTTGGAGCCGGATCCAGCATGTCCGACGTGGTGTCACTCCCATTCGTTTGGGAAACGCGTCATCAGGAGCGTAAAATTTCTCTTGATTCGTACCTTTTGTAGTGAAGGAGACAGAAAGTAACTAAAACCTGCCGAAACCCGGGATCGAAACAGGGACCTTTAGATCTTCAGTCTAACGCTCTCCCAACTGAGCTATTTCGGCTTCACGTCAAACGCAGTATTCTGTCGTTCTTTTGGAGGATTTTCTATCCCCGGGTGGAATTGCCCCTCTCGCTCATTCCTCACTTCGGGCAATGTGACCCGACCAGATCTCGGAGCTCAGGTTCTGTTAATGTAAAGCTGCAGTGTTGATAAAGATACAAAGCTGACACAGCACGGGGGACCTCACCGTGTTGGACACAGCGTGAAATGCAATGACATGTTCAAATAAAGTTACAGAGCACAACACATGTGTAAAATTCCCTGTTCTTTTCTCCACACTGATGGGTTGCGAAGGGAGAGACGGGCCGAAGTCTCACTGAGCCGCACTGATCACGAGCCAAATCAAGTTCAATCTTCAGCTGCAGGTATGGTGCTGAGCCCCACACAGAAGTGAAAATGCCCGTGGTTCTTAGTTCCTCGCACAGTGGGCTACTGAGCAATACAGGAAGGGCTAATGATCATCTTAATGCTCAAGTTATCAGGGGCCACGGACTCTCTGATTCCAGGCTTGCACACGTTGGTAAGTTTCAAAATTTGCATTTTTCACACTGGCAATGAAAATAATCGATAGCCGTGCCTGTGATAAGCTAAGTTTGTTCGGGAGATGCAGTGGGCAAGGAGATATACGGAAGACTGATAAAAACCGTGACTGCCCTGACACTGTGAGCTGCAGTTAAATGTTGGCAACATTTAAAGTCAGCCAGTCTAAATTTGACAGAAATCAAGTCCTGCTGACTTTGAAACAGCACGCATTTTACAGAAATCAAGAATGTGCATTTTGTATCGCTGTATGAAGAGTGATGTTGAGCAGCGGTGTGGAAAGTTGAATCAGGGGCGGAGCATTGTTCCGTAAGGGTGCATTGCATGGTGGCAATTCAAACAGCCCCAAAACGCACTGTTCCCTGACCGGGAATCGAACCCATGCCGCGGCGGTGAGAGCGCCGAATCCTAACCACTAGACCACCAGGGAAGCTGCAGCCAGCCTCCGGGAAGCTGCAGCCAGCCTCCTGGCAGCAAGCACATCAACGCAGCTTTTCATGCTTGCTCCTTTGCAATTCAGATCCTTTCGCGCCAGGCAAACTGTTCGGACAAAATTATATTTTTTACATGAGAACACAACAGAAGTGTTCGCGAAAGCACGGCACCAAGTGCGGGTAGGCATCCACTTGAAATCGATTTCCTCCTGTGTTTTTCTCTGGATGTTGTCTCTCTCGGTGCTGGGCGAACAATTCATTGATGCATTTGTCCTGAACTGAAGCCTTTTACCCATCTCGCGGGGTCAGAGCCGCTCTGTCTGTGTATTACCTGCCTGTGACACTTATCGGCAACATGCCGCCTGTTCAACTTTCAACAGCAAACCCAGAAAGATGTGTCTCTCAGCCCCGGTGGCAAAGGATGTTAATCCAAATATATCCCCCGTGAGAGTCTGTGTGCATTGGCTTCCTTATAAAGTTTGTATTGGAAATGTGCGGGAAAAGCGTAAAATTATGAAAACATCCTGATGGCCTGTACGGGGATCGAACCCGCGACCTTGGCGTTATTAGCACCACGCTCTCACCAACTGAGCTAACCGGCCACAATGCTCCCGTTGGCCAGGCTCGAACCTAGGCTGGAAAATTGTCTTTCAGGCTCACACTGGGTGACCGAGTTACTGCACAAACATTGAACACACCACATCGCTTAAACATTGTTAACTGTTCGTATATACAACTGGGCAGAGTGTAAATCCAAAGTAACAGAAAGACTGGTCTAACAAACCTCATTCTAAAAATTTTTGTCGCACCACAGCCCCTCCCACAAACACTGTCCCGGTATAAAAGCAGACGGCGGGACCCCGACTGAATTCGAACCTGCAGCGGACGGTTGGAGCCGGATCCAGCATGTCCGACGTGGTGTCACTCCCATTCGTTTGGGAAACGCGTCATCAGGAGCGTAAAATTTCTCTTGATTCGTACCTTTTGTAGTGAAGGAGACAGAAAGTAACTAAAACCTGCCGAAACCCGGGATCGAACCAGGGACCTTTAGATCTTCAGTCTAACGCTCTCCCAACTGAGCTATTTCGGCTTCACGTCAAACGCAGTATTCTGTCGTTCTTTTGGAGGATTTTCTATCCCCGGGTGGAATTGCCCCTCTCGCTCATTCCTCACTTCGGGCAATGTGACCCGACCAGATCTCGGAGCTCAGGTTCTGTTAATGTAAAGCTGCAGTGTTGATAAAGATACAAAGCTGACACAGCACGGGGGACCTCACCGTGTTGGACACGGCGTGAAATGCAATGACATGTTCAAATAAAGTTACAGAGCACAACACATGTGTAAAATTCCCTGTTCTTTTCTCCACACTGATGGGTTGCGAAGGGAGAGACGGGCCGAAGTCTCACTGAGCAGCACTGATCACGAGCCAAATCAAGTTCAATCTTCAGCTGCAGGTATGGTGCTGAGCCCCACACAGAAGTGAAAATGCCCGTGGTTCTTAGTTCCTCGCACAGTGGGCTACTGAGCAATACAGGAAGGGCTAATGATCATCTTAATGCTCAAGTTATCAGGGGCCACGGACTCTCTGATTCCAGGCTTGCACACGTTGGTAAGTTTCAAAATTTGCATTTTTCACACTGGCAATGAAAATAATCGATAGCCGTGCCTGTGATAAGCTAAGTTTGTTCGGGAGATGCAGTGGGCAAGGAGATATACGGAAGACTGATAAAAACCGTGACTGCCCTGACACTGTGAGCTGCAGTTAAATGTTGGCAACATTTAAAGTCAGCCAGTCTAAATTTGACAGAAATCAAGTCCTGCTGACTTTGAAACAGCACGCATTTTACAGAAATCAAGAATGTGCATTTTGTATCGCTGTATGAAGAGTGATGTTGAGCAGCGGTGTGGAAAGTTGAATCAGGGGCGGAGCATTGTTCCGTAAGGGTGCATTGCATGGTGGCAATTCAAACAGCCCCAAAACGCACTGTTCCCTGACCGGGAATCGAACCCGGGCCGCGGCGGTGAGAGCGCCGAATCCTAACCACTAGACCACCAGGGAAGCTGCAGCCAGCCTCCTGGCAGCAAGCACATCAACGCAGCTTTTCATGCTTGCTCCTTTGCAATTCAGATCCTTTCGCGCCAGGCAAACTGTTCGGACAAAATTATATTTTTTACATGAGAACACAACAGACGTGTTCGCGAAAGCACGGCACCAAGTGCGGGTAGGCATCCACTTGAAATCGATTTCCTCCTGTGTTTTTCTCTGGATGTTGTCTCTCTCGGTGCTGGGCGAACAATTCATTGATGCATTTGTCCTGAACTGAAGCCTTTTACCCATCTCGCGGGGTCAGAGCCGCTCTGTCTGTGTATTACCTGCCTGTGACACTTATCGGCAACATGCCGCCTGTTCAACTTTCAACAGCAAACCCAGAAAGACCAGAAAGATGTGTCTCTCAGCCCCGGTGGCAAAGGATGTTAATCCAAATATATCCCCCGTGAGAGTCTGTGTGCATTGGCTTCCTTATAAAGTTTGTATTGGAAATGTGCGGGAAAAGCGTAAAATTATGAAAACATCCTGATGGCCTGTACGGGGATCGAACCCGCGACCTTGGCGTTATTAGCACCACGCTCTCACCAACTGAGCTAACCGGCCACAATGCTCCCGTTGGCCAGGCTCGAACCTAGGCTGGAAAATTGTCTTTCAGGCTCACACTGGGTGACCGAGTTACTGCACAAACATTGAACACACCACATCGCTTAAACATTGTTAACTGTTCGTATATACAACTGGGCAGAGTGTAAATCCAAAGTAACAGAAAGACTGGTCTAACAAACCTCATTCTAAAAATTTTTGTCGCACCACAGCCCCTCCCACAAACACTGTCCCGGTATAAAAGCAGACGGCGGGACCCCGACTGAATTCGAACCTGCAGCGGACGGTTGGAGCCGGATCCAGCATGTCCGACGTGGTGTCACTCCCATTCGTTTGGGAAACGCGTCATCAGGAGCGTAAAATTTCTCTTGATTCGTACCTTTTGTAGTGAAGGAGACAGAAAGTAACTAAAACCTGCCGAAACCCGGGATCGAACCAGGGACCTTTAGATCTTCAGTCTAACGCTCTCCCAACTGAGCTATTTCGGCTTCACGTCAAACGCAGTATTCTGTCGTTCTTTTGGAGGATTTTCTATCCCCGGGTGGAATTGCCCCTCTCGCTCATTCCTCACTTCGGGCAATGTGACCCGACCAGATCTCGGAGCTCAGGTTCTGTTAATGTAAAGCTGCAGTGTTGATAAAGATACAAAGCTGACACAGCACGGGGGACCTCACCGTGTTGGACACAGCGTGAAATGCAATGACATGTTCAAATAAAGTTACAGAGCACAACACATGTGTAAAATTCCCTGTTCTTTTCTCCACACTGATGGGTTGCGAAGGGAGAGACGGGCCGAAGTCTCACTGAGCCGCACTGATCACGAGCCAAATCAAGTTCAATCTTCAGCTGCAGGTATGGTGCTGAGCCCCACACAGAAGTGAAAATGCCCGTGGTTCTTAGTTCCTCGCACAGTGGGCTACTGAGCAATACAGGAAGGGCTAATGATCATCTTAATGCTCAAGTTATCAGGGGCCACGGACTCTCTGATTCCAGGCTTGCACACGTTGGTAAGTTTCAAAATTTGCATTTTTCACACTGGCAATGAAAATAATCGATAGCCGTGCCTGTGATAAGCTAAGTTTGTTCGGGAGATGCAGTGGGCAAGGAGATATACGGAAGACTGATAAAAACCGTGACTGCCCTGACACTGTGAGCTGCAGTTAAATGTTGGCAACATTTAAAGTCAGCCAGTCTAAATTTGACAGAAATCAAGTCCTGCTGACTTTGAAACAGCACGCATTTTACAGAAATCAAGAATGTGCATTTTGTATCGCTGTATGAAGAGTGATGTTGAGCAGCGGTGTGGAAAGTTGAATCAGGGGCGGAGCATTGTTCCGTAAGGGTGCATTGCATGGTGGCAATTCAAACAGCCCCAAAACGCACTGTTCCCTGACCGGGAATCGAACCCATGCCGCGGCGGTGAGAGCGCCGAATCCTAACCACTAGACCACCAGGGAAGCTGCAGCCAGCCTCCTGGCAGCAAGCACATCAACGCAGCTTTTCATGCTTGCTCCTTTGCAATTCAGATCCTTTCGCGCCAGGCAAACTGTTCGGACAAAATTATATTTTTTACATGAGAACACAACAGACGTGTTCGCGAAAGCACGGCACCAAGTGCGGGTAGGCATCCACTTGAAATCGATTTCCTCCTGTGTTTTTCTCTGGATGTTGTCTCTCTCGGTGCTGGGCGAACAATTCATTGATGCATTTGTCCTGAACTGAAGCCTTTTACCCATCTCGCGGGGTCAGAGCCGCTCTGTCTGTGTATTACCTGCCTGTGACACTTATCGGCAACATGCCGCCTGTTCAACTTTCAACAGCAAACCCAGAAAGACCAGAAAGATGTGTCTCTCAGCCCCGGTGGCAAAGGATGTTAATCCAAATATATCCCCCGTGAGAGTCTGTGTGCATTGGCTTCCTTATAAAGTTTGTATTGGAAATGTGCGGGAAAAGCGTAAAATTATGAAAACATCCTGATGGCCCGTACGGGGATCGAACCCGCGACCTTGGCGTTATTAGCACCACGCTCTCACCAACTGAGCTAACCGGCCACAATGCTCCCGTTGGCCAGGCTCGAACCTAGGCTGGAAAATTGTCTTTCAGGCTCACACTGGGTGACCGAGTTACTGCACAAACATTGAACACACCACATCGCTTAAACATTGTTAACTGTTCGTATATACAACTGGGCAGAGTGTAAATCCAAAGTAACAGAAAGACTGGTCTAACAAACCTCATTCTAAAAATTTTTGTCGCACCACAGCCCCTCCCACAAACACTGTCCCGGTATAAAAGCAGACGGCGGGACCCCGACTGAATTCGAACCTGCAGCGGACGGTTGGAGCCGGATCCAGCATGTCCGACGTGGTGTCACTCCCATTCGTTTGGGAAACGCGTCATCAGGAGCGTAAAATTTCTCTTGATTCGTACCTTTTGTAGTGAAGGAGACAGAAAGTAACTAAAACCTGCCGAAACCCGGGATCGAAACAGGGACCTTTAGATCTTCAGTCTAACGCTCTCCGAACTGAGCTATTTCGGCTTCACGTCAAACGCAGTATTCTGTCGTTCTTTTGGAGGATTTTCTATCCCCGGGTGGAATTGCCCCTCTCGCTCATTCCTCACTTCGGGCAATGTGACCCGACCAGATCTCGGAGCTCAGGTTCTGTTAATGTAAAGCTGCAGTGTTGATAAAGATACAAAGCTGACACAGCACGGGGGACCTCACCGTGTTGGACACAGCGTGAAATGCAATGACATGTTCAAATAAAGTTACAGAGCACAACACATGTGTAAAATTCCCTGTTCTTTTCTCCACACTGATGGGTTGCGAAGGGAGAGACGGGCCGAAGTCTCACTGAGCCGCACTGATCACGAGCCAAATCAAGTTCAATCTTCAGCTGCAGGTATGGTGCTGAGCCCCACACAGAAGTGAAAATGCCCGTGGTTCTTAGTTCCTCGCACAGTGGGCTACTGAGCAATACAGGAAGGGCTAATGATCATCTTAATGCTCAAGTTATCAGGGGCCACGGACTCTCTGATTCCAGGCTTGCACACGTTGGTAAGTTTCAAAATTTGCATTTTTCACACTGGCAATGAAAATAATCGATAGCCGTGCCTGTGATAAGCTAAGTTTGTTCGGGAGATGCAGTGGGCAAGGAGATATACGGAAGACTGATAAAAACCGTGACTGCCCTGACACTGTGAGCTGCAGTTAAATGTTGGCAACATTTAAAGTCAGCCAGTCTAAATTTGACAGAAATCAAGTCCTGCTGACTTTGAAACAGCACGCATTTTACAGAAATCAAGAATGTGCATTTTGTATCGCTGTATGAAGAGTGATGTTGAGCAGCGGTGTGGAAAGTTGAATCAGGGGCGGAGCATTGTTCCGTAAGGGTGCATTGCATGGTGGCAATTCAAACAGCCCCAAAACGCACTGTTCCCTGACCGGGAATCGAACCCATGCCGCGGCGGTGAGAGCGCCGAATCCTAACCACTAGACCACCAGGGAAGCTGCAGCCAGCCTCCGGGAAGCTGCAGCCAGCCTCCTGGCAGCAAGCACATCAACGCAGCTTTTCATGCTTGCTCCTTTGCAATTCAGATCCTTTCGCGCCAGGCAAACTGTTCGGACAAAATTATATTTTTTACATGAGAACACAACAGAAGTGTTCGCGAAAGCACGGCACCAAGTGCGGGTAGGCATCCACTTGAAATCGATTTCCTCCTGTGTTTTTCTCTGGATGTTGTCTCTCTCGGTGCTGGGCGAACAATTCATTGATGCATTTGTCCTGAACTGAAGCCTTTTACCCATCTCGCGGGGTCAGAGCCGCTCTGTCTGTGTATTACCTGCCTGTGACACTTATCGGCAACATGCCGCCTGTTCAACTTTCAACAGCAAACCCAGAAAGATGTGTCTCTCAGCCCCGGTGGCAAAGGATGTTAATCCAAATATATCCCCCGTGAGAGTCTGTGTGCATTGGCTTCCTTATAAAGTTTGTATTGGAAATGTGCGGGAAAAGCGTAAAATTATGAAAACATCCTGATGGCCTGTACGGGGATCGAACCCGCGACCTTGGCGTTATTAGCACCACGCTCTCACCAACTGAGCTAACCGGCCACAATGCTCCCGTTGGCCAGGCTCGAACCTAGGCTGGAAAATTGTCTTTCAGGCTCACACTGGGTGACCGAGTTACTGCACAAACATTGAACACACCACATCGCTTAAACATTGTTAACTGTTCGTATATACAACTGGGCAGAGTGTAAATCCAAAGTAACAGAAAGACTGGTCTAACAAACCTCATTCTAAAAATTTTTGTCGCACCACAGCCCCTCCCACAAACACTGTCCCGGTATAAAAGCAGACGGCGGGACCCCGACTGAATTCGAACCTGCAGCGGACGGTTGGAGCCGGATCCAGCATGTCCGACGTGGTGTCACTCCCATTCGTTTGGGAAACGCGTCATCAGGAGCGTAAAATTTCTCTTGATTCGTACCTTTTGTAGTGAAGGAGACAGAAAGTAACTAAAACCTGCCGAAACCCGGGATCGAACCAGGGACCTTTAGATCTTCAGTCTAACGCTCTCCCAACTGAGCTATTTCGGCTTCACGTCAAACGCAGTATTCTGTCGTTCTTTTGGAGGATTTTCTATCCCCGGGTGGAATTGCCCCTCTCGCTCATTCCTCACTTCGGGCAATGTGACCCGACCAGATCTCGGAGCTCAGGTTCTGTTAATGTAAAGCTGCAGTGTTGATAAAGATACAAAGCTGACACAGCACGGGGGACCTCACCGTGTTGGACACAGCGTGAAATGCAATGACATGTTCAAATAAAGTTACAGAGCACAACACATGTGTAAAATTCCCTGTTCTTTTCTCCACACTGATGGGTTGCGAAGGGAGAGACGGGCCGAAGTCTCACTGAGCCGCACTGATCACGAGCCAAATCAAGTTCAATCTTCAGCTGCAGGTATGGTGCTGAGCCCCACACAGAAGTGAAAATGCCCGTGGTTCTTAGTTCCTCGCACAGTGGGCTACTGAGCAATACAGGAAGGGCTAATGATCATCTTAATGCTCAAGTTATCAGGGGCCACGGACTCTCTGATTCCAGGCTTGCACACGTTGGTAAGTTTCAAAATTTGCATTTTTCACACTGGCAATGAAAATAATCGATAGCCGTGCCTGTGATAAGCTAAGTTTGTTCGGGAGATGCAGTGGGCAAGGAGATATACGGAAGACTGATAAAAACCGTGACTGCCCTGACACTGTGAGCTGCAGTTAAATGTTGGCAACATTTAAAGTCAGCCAGTCTAAATTTGACAGAAATCAAGTCCTGCTGACTTTGAAACAGCACGCATTTTACAGAAATCAAGAATGTGCATTTTGTATCGCTGTATGAAGAGTGATGTTGAGCAGCGGTGTGGAAAGTTGAATCAGGGGCGGAGCATTGTTCCGTAAGGGTGCATTGCATGGTGGCAATTCAAACAGCCCCAAAACGCACTGTTCCCTGACCGGGAATCGAACCCATGCCGCGGCGGTGAGAGCGCCGAATCCTAACCACTAGACCACCAGGGAAGCTGCAGCCAGCCTCCGGGAAGCTGCAGCCAGCCTCCTGGCAGCAAGCACATCAACGCAGCTTTTCATGCTTGCTCCTTTGCAATTCAGATCCTTTCGCGCCAGGCAAACTGTTCGGACAAAATTATATTTTTTACATGAGAACACAACAGAAGTGTTCGCGAAAGCACGGCACCAAGTGCGGGTAGGCATCCACTTGAAATCGATTTCCTCCTGTGTTTTTCTCTGGATGTTGTCTCTCTCGGTGCTGGGCGAACAATTCATTGATGCATTTGTCCTGAACTGAAGCCTTTTACCCATCTCGCGGGGTCAGAGCCGCTCTGTCTGTGTATTACCTGCCTGTGACACTTATCGGCAACATGCCGCCTGTTCAACTTTCAACAGCAAACCCAGAAAGATGTGTCTCTCAGCCCCGGTGGCAAAGGATGTTAATCCAAATATATCCCCCGTGAGAGTCTGTGTGCATTGGCTTCCTTATAAAGTTTGTATTGGAAATGTGCGGGAAAAGCGTAAAATTATGAAAACATCCTGATGGCCTGTACGGGGATCGAACCCGCGACCTTGGCGTTATTAGCACCACGCTCTCACCAACTGAGCTAACCGGCCACAATGCTCCCGTTGGCCAGGCTCGAACCTAGGCTGGAAAATTGTCTTTCAGGCTCACACTGGGTGACCGAGTTACTGCACAAACATTGAACACACCACATCGCTTAAACATTGTTAACTGTTCGTATATACAACTGGGCAGAGTGTAAATCCAAAGTAACAGAAAGACTGGTCTAACAAACCTCATTCTAAAAATTTTTGTCGCACCACAGCCCCTCCCACAAACACTGTCCCGGTATAAAAGCAGACGGCGGGACCCCGACTGAATTCGAACCTGCAGCGGACGGTTGGAGCCGGATCCAGCATGTCCGACGTGGTGTCACTCCCATTCGTTTGGGAAACGCGTCATCAGGAGCGTAAAATTTCTCTTGATTCGTACCTTTTGTAGTGAAGGAGACAGAAAGTAACTAAAACCTGCCGAAACCCGGGATCGAACCAGGGACCTTTAGATCTTCAGTCTAACGCTCTCCCAACTGAGCTATTTCGGCTTCACGTCAAACGCAGTATTCTGTCGTTCTTTTGGAGGATTTTCTATCCCCGGGTGGAATTGCCCCTCTCGCTCATTCCTCACTTCGGGCAATGTGACCCGACCAGATCTCGGAGCTCAGGTTCTGTTAATGTAAAGCTGCAGTGTTGATAAAGATACAAAGCTGACACAGCACGGGGGACCTCACCGTGTTGGACACGGCGTGAAATGCAATGACATGTTCAAATAAAGTTACAGAGCACAACACATGTGTAAAATTCCCTGTTCTTTTCTCCACACTGATGGGTTGCGAAGGGAGAGACGGGCCGAAGTCTCACTGAGCAGCACTGATCACGAGCCAAATCAAGTTCAATCTTCAGCTGCAGGTATGGTGCTGAGCCCCACACAGAAGTGAAAATGCCCGTGGTTCTTAGTTCCTCGCACAGTGGGCTACTGAGCAATACAGGAAGGGCTAATGATCATCTTAATGCTCAAGTTATCAGGGGCCACGGACTCTCTGATTCCAGGCTTGCACACGTTGGTAAGTTTCAAAATTTGCATTTTTCACACTGGCAATGAAAATAATCGATAGCCGTGCCTGTGATAAGCTAAGTTTGTTCGGGAGATGCAGTGGGCAAGGAGATATACGGAAGACTGATAAAAACCGTGACTGCCCTGACACTGTGAGCTGCAGTTAAATGTTGGCAACATTTAAAGTCAGCCAGTCTAAATTTGACAGAAATCAAGTCCTGCTGACTTTGAAACAGCACGCATTTTACAGAAATCAAGAATGTGCATTTTGTATCGCTGTATGAAGAGTGATGTTGAGCAGCGGTGTGGAAAGTTGAATCAGGGGCGGAGCATTGTTCCGTAAGGGTGCATTGCATGGTGGCAATTCAAACAGCCCCAAAACGCACTGTTCCCTGACCGGGAATCGAACCCGGGCCGCGGCGGTGAGAGCGCCGAATCCTAACCACTAGACCACCAGGGAAGCTGCAGCCAGCCTCCTGGCAGCAAGCACATCAACGCAGCTTTTCATGCTTGCTCCTTTGCAATTCAGATCCTTTCGCGCCAGGCAAACTGTTCGGACAAAATTATATTTTTTACATGAGAACACAACAGACGTGTTCGCGAAAGCACGGCACCAAGTGCGGGTAGGCATCCACTTGAAATCGATTTCCTCCTGTGTTTTTCTCTGGATGTTGTCTCTCTCGGTGCTGGGCGAACAATTCATTGATGCATTTGTCCTGAACTGAAGCCTTTTACCCATCTCGCGGGGTCAGAGCCGCTCTGTCTGTGTATTACCTGCCTGTGACACTTATCGGCAACATGCCGCCTGTTCAACTTTCAACAGCAAACCCAGAAAGACCAGAAAGATGTGTCTCTCAGCCCCGGTGGCAAAGGATGTTAATCCAAATATATCCCCCGTGAGAGTCTGTGTGCATTGGCTTCCTTATAAAGTTTGTATTGGAAATGTGCGGGAAAAGCGTAAAATTATGAAAACATCCTGATGGCCTGTACGGGGATCGAACCCGCGACCTTGGCGTTATTAGCACCACGCTCTCACCAACTGAGCTAACCGGCCACAATGCTCCCGTTGGCCAGGCTCGAACCTAGGCTGGAAAATTGTCTTTCAGGCTCACACTGGGTGACCGAGTTACTGCACAAACATTGAACACACCACATCGCTTAAACATTGTTAACTGTTCGTATATACAACTGGGCAGAGTGTAAATCCAAAGTAACAGAAAGACTGGTCTAACAAACCTCATTCTAAAAATTTTTGTCGCACCACAGCCCCTCCCACAAACACTGTCCCGGTATAAAAGCAGACGGCGGGACCCCGACTGAATTCGAACCTGCAGCGGACGGTTGGAGCCGGATCCAGCATGTCCGACGTGGTGTCACTCCCATTCGTTTGGGAAACGCGTCATCAGGAGCGTAAAATTTCTCTTGATTCGTACCTTTTGTAGTGAAGGAGACAGAAAGTAACTAAAACCTGCCGAAACCCGGGATCGAACCAGGGACCTTTAGATCTTCAGTCTAACGCTCTCCCAACTGAGCTATTTCGGCTTCACGTCAAACGCAGTATTCTGTCGTTCTTTTGGAGGATTTTCTATCCCCGGGTGGAATTGCCCCTCTCGCTCATTCCTCACTTCGGGCAATGTGACCCGACCAGATCTCGGAGCTCAGGTTCTGTTAATGTAAAGCTGCAGTGTTGATAAAGATACAAAGCTGACACAGCACGGGGGACCTCACCGTGTTGGACACAGCGTGAAATGCAATGACATGTTCAAATAAAGTTACAGAGCACAACACATGTGTAAAATTCCCTGTTCTTTTCTCCACACTGATGGGTTGCGAAGGGAGAGACGGGCCGAAGTCTCACTGAGCCGCACTGATCACGAGCCAAATCAAGTTCAATCTTCAGGTATGGTGCTGAGCCCCACACAGAAGTGAAAATGCCCGTGGTTCTTAGTTCCTCGCACAGTGGGCTACTGAGCAATACAGGAAGGGCTAATGATCATCTTAATGCTCAAGTTATCAGGGGCCACGGACTCTCTGATTCCAGGCTTGCACACGTTGGTAAGTTTCAAAATTTGCATTTTTCACACTGGCAATGAAAATAATCGATAGCCGTGCCTGTGATAAGCTAAGTTTGTTCGGGAGATGCAGTGGGCAAGGAGATATACGGAAGACTGATAAAAACCGTGACTGCCCTGACACTGTGAGCTGCAGTTAAATGTTGGCAACATTTAAAGTCAGCCAGTCTAAATTTGACAGAAATCAAGTCCTGCTGACTTTGAAACAGCACGCATTTTACAGAAATCAAGAATGTGCATTTTGTATCGCTGTATGAAGAGTGATGTTGAGCAGCGGTGTGGAAAGTTGAATCAGGGGCGGAGCATTGTTCCGTAAGGGTGCATTGCATGGTGGCAATTCAAACAGCCCCAAAACGCACTGTTCCCTGACCGGGAATCGAACCCGGGCCGCGGCGGTGAGAGCGCCGAATCCTAACCACTAGACCACCAGGGAAGCTGCAGCCAGCCTCCTGGCAGCAAGCACATCAACGCAGCTTTTCATGCTTGCTCCTTTGCAATTCAGATCCTTTCGCGCCAGGCAAACTGTTCGGACAAAATTATATTTTTTACATGAGAACACAACAGACGTGTTCGCGAAAGCACGGCACCAAGTGCGGGTAGGCATCCACTTGAAATCGATTTCCTCCTGTGTTTTTCTCTGGATGTTGTCTCTCTCGGTGCTGGGCGAACAATTCATTGATGCATTTGTCCTGAACTGAAGCCTTTTACCCATCTCGCGGGGGCAGAGCCGCTCTGTCTGTGTATTACCTGCCTGTGACACTTATCGGCAACATGCCGCCTGTTCAACTTTCAACAGCAAACCCAGAAAGATGTGTCTCTCAGCCCCGGTGGCAAAGGATGTTAATCCAAATATATCCCCCGTGAGAGTCTGTGTGCATTGGCTTCCTTATAAAGTTTGTATTGGAAATGTGCGGGAAAAGCGTAAAATTATGAAAACATCCTGATGGCCCGTACGGGGATCGAACCCGCGACCTTGGCGTTATTAGCACCACGCTCTCACCAACTGAGCTAACCGGCCACAATGCTCCCGTTGGCCAGGCTCGAACCTAGGCTGGAAAATTGTCTTTCAGGCTCACACTGGGTGACCGAGTTACTGCACAAACATTGAACACACCACATCGCTTAAACATTGTTAACTGTTCGTATATACAACTGGGCAGAGTGTAAATCCAAAGTAACAGAAAGACTGGTCTAACAAACCTCATTCTAAAAATTTTTGTCGCACCACAGCCCCTCCCACAAACACTGTCCCGGTATAAAAGCAGACGGCGGGACCCCGACTGAATTCGAACCTGCAGCGGACGGTTGGAGCCGGATCCAGCATGTCCGACGTGGTTTCAATCCCATTCGTTTGGGAAACGCGTCATCAGGAGCGTAAAATTTCTCTTGATTCGTACCTTTTGTAGTGAAGGAGACAGAAAGTAACTAAAACCTGCCGAAACCCGGGATCGAACCAGGGACCTTTAGATCTTCAGTCTAACGCTCTCCCAACTGAGCTATTTCGGCTTCACGTCAAACGCAGTATTCTGTCGTTCTTTTGGAGGATTTTCTATCCCCGGGTGGAATTGCCCCTCTCGCTCATTCCTCACTTCGGGCAATGTGACCCGACCAGATCTCGGAGCTCAGGTTCTGTTAATGTAAAGCTGCAGTGTTGATAAAGATACAAAGCTGACACAGCACGGGGGACCTCACCGTGTTGGACACGGCGTGAAATGCAATGACATGTTCAAATAAAGTTACAGAGCACAACACATGTGTAAAATTCCCTGTTCTTTTCTCCACACTGATGGGTTGCGAAGGGAGAGACGGGCCGAAGTCTCACTGAGCCGCACTGATCACGAGCCAAATCAAGTTCAATCTTCAGCTGCAGGTATGGTGCTGAGCCCCACACAGAAGTGAAAATGCCCGTGGTTCTTAGTTCCTCGCACAGTGGGCTACTGAGCAATACAGGAAGGGCTAATGATCATCTTAATGCTCAAGTTATCAGGGGCCACGGACTCTCTGATTCCAGGCTTGCACACGTTGGTAAGTTTCAAAATTTGCATTTTTCACACTGGCAATGAAAATAATCGATAGCCGTGCCTGTGATAAGCTAAGTTTGTTCGGGAGATGCAGTGGGCAAGGAGATATACGGAAGACTGATAAAAACCGTGACTGCCCTGACACTGTGAGCTGCAGTTAAATGTTGGCAACATTTAAAGTCAGCCAGTCTAAATTTGACAGAAATCAAGTCCTGCTGACTTTGAAACAGCACGCATTTTACAGAAATCAAGAATGTGCATTTTGTATCGCTGTATGAAGAGTGATGTTGAGCAGCGGTGTGGAAAGTTGAATCAGGGGCGGAGCATTGTTCCGTAAGGGTGCATTGCATGGTGGCAATTCAAACAGCCCCAAAACGCACTGTTCCCTGACCGGGAATCGAACCCGGGCCGCGGCGGTGAGAGCGCCGAATCCTAACCACTAGACCACCAGGGAAGCTGCAGCCAGCCTCCTGGCAGCAAGCACATCAACGCAGCTTTTCATGCTTGCTCCTTTGCAATTCAGATCCTTTCGCGCCAGGCAAACTGTTCGGACAAAATTATATTTTTTACATGAGAACACAACAGACGTGTTCGCGAAAGCACGGCACCAAGTGCGGGTAGGCATCCACTTGAAATCGATTTCCTCCTGTGTTTTTCTCTGGATGTTGTCTCTCTCGGTGCTGGGCGAACAATTCATTGATGCATTTGTCCTGAACTGAAGCCTTTTACCCATCTCGCGGGGTCAGAGCCGCTCTGTCTGTGTATTACCTGCCTGTGACACTTATCGGCAACATGCCGCCTGTTCAACTTTCAACAGCAAACCCAGAAAGACCAGAAAGATGTGTCTCTCAGCCCCGGTGGCAAAGGATGTTAATCCAAATATATCCCCCGTGAGAGTCTGTGTGCATTGGCTTCCTTATAAAGTTTGTATTGGAAATGTGCGGGAAAAGCGTAAAATTATGAAAACATCCTGATGGCCTGTACGGGGATCGAACCCGCGACCTTGGCGTTATTAGCACCACGCTCTCACCAACTGAGCTAACCGGCCACAATGCTCCCGTTGGCCAGGCTCGAACCTAGGCTGGAAAATTGTCTTTCAGGCTCACACTGGGTGACCGAGTTACTGCACAAACATTGAACACACCACATCGCTTAAACATTGTTAACTGTTCGTATATACAACTGGGCAGAGTGTAAATCCAAAGTAACAGAAAGACTGGTCTAACAAACCTCATTCTAAAAATTTTTGTCGCACCACAGCCCCTCCCACAAACACTGTCCCGGTATAAAAGCAGACGGCGGGACCCCGACTGAATTCGAACCTGCAGCGGACGGTTGGAGCCGGATCCAGCATGTCCGACGTGGTGTCACTCCCATTCGTTTGGGAAACGCGTCATCAGGAGCGTAAAATTTCTCTTGATTCGTACCTTTTGTAGTGAAGGAGACAGAAAGTAACTAAAACCTGCCGAAACCCGGGATCGAACCAGGGACCTTTAGATCTTCAGTCTAACGCTCTCCCAACTGAGCTATTTCGGCTTCACGTCAAACGCAGTATTCTGTCGTTCTTTTGGAGGATTTTCTATCCCCGGGTGGAATTGCCCCTCTCGCTCATTCCTCACTTCGGGCAATGTGACCCGACCAGATCTCGGAGCTCAGGTTCTGTTAATGTAAAGCTGCAGTGTTGATAAAGATACAAAGCTGACACAGCACGGGGGACCTCACCGTGTTGGACACAGCGTGAAATGCAATGACATGTTCAAATAAAGTTACAGAGCACAACACATGTGTAAAATTCCCTGTTCTTTTCTCCACACTGATGGGTTGCGAAGGGAGAGACGGGCCGAAGTCTCACTGAGCCGCACTGATCACGAGCCAAATCAAGTTCAATCTTCAGCTGCAGGTATGGTGCTGAGCCCCACACAGAAGTGAAAATGCCCGTGGTTCTTAGTTCCTCGCACAGTGGGCTACTGAGCAATACAGGAAGGGCTAATGATCATCTTAATGCTCAAGTTATCAGGGGCCACGGACTCTCTGATTCCAGGCTTGCACACGTTGGTAAGTTTCAAAATTTGCATTTTTCACACTGGCAATGAAAATAATCGATAGCCGTGCCTGTGATAAGCTAAGTTTGTTCGGGAGATGCAGTGGGCAAGGAGATATACGGAAGACTGATAAAAACCGTGACTGCCCTGACACTGTGAGCTGCAGTTAAATGTTGGCAACATTTAAAGTCAGCCAGTCTAAATTTGACAGAAATCAAGTCCTGCTGACTTTGAAACAGCACGCATTTTACAGAAATCAAGAATGTGCATTTTGTATCGCTGTATGAAGAGTGATGTTGAGCAGCGGTGTGGAAAGTTGAATCAGGGGCGGAGCATTGTTCCGTAAGGGTGCATTGCATGGTGGCAATTCAAACAGCCCCAAAACGCACTGTTCCCTGACCGGGAATCGAACCCGGGCCGCGGCGGTGAGAGCGCCGAATCCTAACCACTAGACCACCAGGGAAGCTGCAGCCAGCCTCCTGGCAGCAAGCACATCAACGCAGCTTTTCATGCTTGCTCCTTTGCAATTCAGATCCTTTCGCGCCAGGCAAACTGTTCGGACAAAATTATATTTTTTACATGAGAACACAACAGACGTGTTCGCGAAAGCACGGCACCAAGTGCGGGTAGGCATCCACTTGAAATCGATTTCCTCCTGTGTTTTTCTCTGGATGTTGTCTCTCTCGGTGCTGGGCGAACAATTCATTGATGCATTTGTCCTGAACTGAAGCCTTTTACCCATCTCGCGGGGTCAGAGCCGCTCTGTCTGTGTATTACCTGCCTGTGACACTTATCGGCAACATGCCGCCTGTTCAACTTTCAACAGCAAACCCAGAAAGACCAGAAAGATGTGTCTCTCAGCCCCGGTGGCAAAGGATGTTAATCCAAATATATCCCCCGTGAGAGTCTGTGTGCATTGGCTTCCTTATAAAGTTTGTATTGGAAATGTGCGGGAAAAGCGTAAAATTATGAAAACATCCTGATGGCCTGTACGGGGATCGAACCCGCGACCTTGGCGTTATTAGCACCACGCTCTCACCAACTGAGCTAACCGGCCACAATGCTCCCGTTGGCCAGGCTCGAACCTAGGCTGGAAAATTGTCTTTCAGGCTCACACTGGGTGACCGAGTTACTGCACAAACATTGAACACACCACATCGCTTAAACATTGTTAACTGTTCGTATATACAACTGGGCAGAGTGTAAATCCAAAGTAACAGAAAGACTGGTCTAACAAACCTCATTCTAAAAATTTTTGTCGCACCACAGCCCCTCCCACAAACACTGTCCCGGTATAAAAGCAGACGGCGGGACCCCGACTGAATTCGAACCTGCAGCGGACGGTTGGAGCCGGATCCAGCATGTCCGACGTGGTGTCACTCCCATTCGTTTGGGAAACGCGTCATCAGGAGCGTAAAATTTCTCTTGATTCGTACCTTTTGTAGTGAAGGAGACAGAAAGTAACTAAAACCTGCCGAAACCCGGGATCGAACCAGGAACCTTTAGATCTTCAGTCTAACGCTCTCCCAACTGAGCTATTTCGGCTTCACGTCAAACGCAGTATTCTGTCGTTCTTTTGGAGGATTTTCTATCCCCGGGTGGAATTGCCCCTCTCGCTCATTCCTCACTTCGGGCAATGTGACCCGACCAGATCTCGGAGCTCAGGTTCTGTTAATGTAAAGCTGCAGTGTTGATAAAGATACAAAGCTGACACAGCACGGGGGACCTCACCGTGTTGGACACAGCGTGAAATGCAATGACATGTTCAAATAAAGTTACAGAGCACAACACATGTGTAAAATTCCCTGTTCTTTTCTCCACACTGATGGGTTGCGAAGGGAGAGACGGGCCGAAGTCTCACTGAGCCGCACTGATCACGAGCCAAATCAAGTTCAATCTTCAGCTGCAGGTATGGTGCTGAGCCCCACACAGAAGTGAAAATGCCCGTGGTTCTTAGTTCCTCGCACAGTGGGCTACTGAGCAATACAGGAAGGGCTAATGATCATCTTAATGCTCAAGTTATCAGGGGCCACGGACTCTCTGATTCCAGGCTTGCACACGTTGGTAAGTTTCAAAATTTGCATTTTTCACACTGGCAATGAAAATAATCGATAGCCGTGCCTGTGATAAGCTAAGTTTGTTCGGGAGATGCAGTGGGCAAGGAGATATACGGAAGACTGATAAAAACCGTGACTGCCCTGACACTGTGAGCTGCAGTTAAATGTTGGCAACATTTAAAGTCAGCCAGTCTAAATTTGACAGAAATCAAGTCCTGCTGACTTTGAAACAGCACGCATTTTACAGAAATCAAGAATGTGCATTTTGTATCGCTGTATGAAGAGTGATGTTGAGCAGCGGTGTGGAAAGTTGAATCAGGGGCGGAGCATTGTTCCGTAAGGGTGCATTGCATGGTGGCAATTCAAACAGCCCCAAAACGCACTGTTCCCTGACCGGGAATCGAACCCGGGCCGCGGCGGTGAGAGCGCCGAATCCTAACCACTAGACCACCAGGGAAGCTGCAGCCAGCCTCCTGGCAGCAAGCACATCAACGCAGCTTTTCATGCTTGCTCCTTTGCAATTCAGATCCTTTCGCGCCAGGCAAACTGTTCGGACAAAATTATATTTTTTACATGAGAACACAACAGACGTGTTCGCGAAAGCACGGCACCAAGTGCGGGTAGGCATCCACTTGAAATCGATTTCCTCCTGTGTTTTTCTCTGGATGTTGTCTCTCTCGGTGCTGGGCGAACAATTCATTGATGCATTTGTCCTGAACTGAAGCCTTTTACCCATCTCGCGGGGGCAGAGCCGCTCTGTCTGTGTATTACCTGCCTGTGACACTTATCGGCAACATGCCGCCTGTTCAACTTTCAACAGCAAACCCAGAAAGATGTGTCTCTCAGCCCCGGTGGCAAAGGATGTTAATCCAAATATATCCCCCGTGAGAGTCTGTGTGCATTGGCTTCCTTATAAAGTTTGTATTGGAAATGTGCGGGAAAAGCGTAAAATTATGAAAACATCCTGATGGCCCGTACGGGGATCGAACCCGCGACCTTGGCGTTATTAGCACCACGCTCTCACCAACTGAGCTAACCGGCCACAATGCTCCCGTTGGCCAGGCTCGAACCTAGGCTGGAAAATTGTCTTTCAGGCTCACACTGGGTGACCGAGTTACTGCACAAACATTGAACACACCACATCGCTTAAACATTGTTAACTGTTCGTATATACAACTGGGCAGAGTGTAAATCCAAAGTAACAGAAAGACTGGTCTAACAAACCTCATTCTAAAAATTTTTGTCGCACCACAGCCCCTCCCACAAACACTGTCCCGGTATAAAAGCAGACGGCGGGACCCCGACTGAATTCGAACCTGCAGCGGACGGTTGGAGCCGGATCCAGCATGTCCGACGTGGTTTCAATCCCATTCGTTTGGGAAACGCGTCATCAGGAGCGTAAAATTTCTCTTGATTCGTACCTTTTGTAGTGAAGGAGACAGAAAGTAACTAAAACCTGCCGAAACCCGGGATCGAACCAGGGACCTTTAGATCTTCAGTCTAACGCTCTCCCAACTGAGCTATTTCGGCTTCACGTCAAACGCAGTATTCTGTCGTTCTTTTGGAGGATTTTCTATCCCCGGGTGGAATTGCCCCTCTCGCTCATTCCTCACTTCGGGCAATGTGACCCGACCAGATCTCGGAGCTCAGGTTCTGTTAATGTAAAGCTGCAGTGTTGATAAAGATACAAAGCTGACACAGCACGGGGGACCTCACCGTGTTGGACACGGCGTGAAATGCAATGACATGTTCAAATAAAGTTACAGAGCACAACACATGTGTAAAATTCCCTGTTCTTTTCTCCACACTGATGGGTTGCGAAGGGAGAGACGGGCCGAAGTCTCACTGAGCCGCACTGATCACGAGCCAAATCAAGTTCAATCTTCAGCTGCAGGTATGGTGCTGAGCCCCACACAGAAGTGAAAATGCCCGTGGTTCTTAGTTCCTCGCACAGTGGGCTACTGAGCAATACAGGAAGGGCTAATGATCATCTTAATGCTCAAGTTATCAGGGGCCACGGACTCTCTGATTCCAGGCTTGCACACGTTGGTAAGTTTCAAAATTTGCATTTTTCACACTGGCAATGAAAATAATCGATAGCCGTGCCTGTGATAAGCTAAGTTTGTTCGGGAGATGCAGTGGGCAAGGAGATATACGGAAGACTGATAAAAACCGTGACTGCCCTGACACTGTGAGCTGCAGTTAAATGTTGGCAACATTTAAAGTCAGCCAGTCTAAATTTGACAGAAATCAAGTCCTGCTGACTTTGAAACAGCACGCATTTTACAGAAATCAAGAATGTGCATTTTGTATCGCTGTATGAAGAGTGATGTTGAGCAGCGGTGTGGAAAGTTGAATCAGGGGCGGAGCATTGTTCCGTAAGGGTGCATTGCATGGTGGCAATTCAAACAGCCCCAAAACGCACTGTTCCCTGACCGGGAATCGAACCCGGGCCGCGGCGGTGAGAGCGCCGAATCCTAACCACTAGACCACCAGGGAAGCTGCAGCCAGCCTCCTGGCAGCAAGCACATCAACGCAGCTTTTCATGCTTGCTCCTTTGCAATTCAGATCCTTTCGCGCCAGGCAAACTGTTCGGACAAAATTATATTTTTTACATGAGAACACAACAGACGTGTTCGCGAAAGCACGGCACCAAGTGCGGGTAGGCATCCACTTGAAATCGATTTCCTCCTGTGTTTTTCTCTGGATGTTGTCTCTCTCGGTGCTGGGCGAACAATTCATTGATGCATTTGTCCTGAACTGAAGCCTTTTACCCATCTCGCGGGGTCAGAGCCGCTCTGTCTGTGTATTACCTGCCTGTGACACTTATCGGCAACATGCCGCCTGTTCAACTTTCAACAGCAAACCCAGAAAGACCAGAAAGATGTGTCTCTCAGCCCCGGTGGCAAAGGATGTTAATCCAAATATATCCCCCGTGAGAGTCTGTGTGCATTGGCTTCCTTATAAAGTTTGTATTGGAAATGTGCGGGAAAAGCGTAAAATTATGAAAACATCCTGATGGCCTGTACGGGGATCGAACCCGCGACCTTGGCGTTATTAGCACCACGCTCTCACCAACTGAGCTAACCGGCCACAATGCTCCCGTTGGCCAGGCTCGAACCTAGGCTGGAAAATTGTCTTTCAGGCTCACACTGGGTGACCGAGTTACTGCACAAACATTGAACACACCACATCGCTTAAACATTGTTAACTGTTCGTATATACAACTGGGCAGAGTGTAAATCCAAAGTAACAGAAAGACTGGTCTAACAAACCTCATTCTAAAAATTTTTGTCGCACCACAGCCCCTCCCACAAACACTGTCCCGGTATAAAAGCAGACGGCGGGACCCCGACTGAATTCGAACCTGCAGCGGACGGTTGGAGCCGGATCCAGCATGTCCGACGTGGTGTCACTCCCATTCGTTTGGGAAACGCGTCATCAGGAGCGTAAAATTTCTCTTGATTCGTACCTTTTGTAGTGAAGGAGACAGAAAGTAACTAAAACCTGCCGAAACCCGGGATCGAACCAGGGACCTTTAGATCTTCAGTCTAACGCTCTCCCAACTGAGCTATTTCGGCTTCACGTCAAACGCAGTATTCTGTCGTTCTTTTGGAGGATTTTCTATCCCCGGGTGGAATTGCCCCTCTCGCTCATTCCTCACTTCGGGCAATGTGACCCGACCAGATCTCGGAGCTCAGGTTCTGTTAATGTAAAGCTGCAGTGTTGATAAAGATACAAAGCTGACACAGCACGGGGGACCTCACCGTGTTGGACACAGCGTGAAATGCAATGACATGTTCAAATAAAGTTACAGAGCACAACACATGTGTAAAATTCCCTGTTCTTTTCTCCACACTGATGGGTTGCGAAGGGAGAGACGGGCCGAAGTCTCACTGAGCCGCACTGATCACGAGCCAAATCAAGTTCAATCTTCAGCTGCAGGTATGGTGCTGAGCCCCACACAGAAGTGAAAATGCCCGTGGTTCTTAGTTCCTCGCACAGTGGGCTACTGAGCAATACAGGAAGGGCTAATGATCATCTTAATGCTCAAGTTATCAGGGGCCACGGACTCTCTGATTCCAGGCTTGCACACGTTGGTAAGTTTCAAAATTTGCATTTTTCACACTGGCAATGAAAATAATCGATAGCCGTGCCTGTGATAAGCTAAGTTTGTTCGGGAGATGCAGTGGGCAAGGAGATATACGGAAGACTGATAAAAACCGTGACTGCCCTGACACTGTGAGCTGCAGTTAAATGTTGGCAACATTTAAAGTCAGCCAGTCTAAATTTGACAGAAATCAAGTCCTGCTGACTTTGAAACAGCACGCATTTTACAGAAATCAAGAATGTGCATTTTGTATCGCTGTATGAAGAGTGATGTTGAGCAGCGGTGTGGAAAGTTGAATCAGGGGCGGAGCATTGTTCCGTAAGGGTGCATTGCATGGTGGCAATTCAAACAGCCCCAAAACGCACTGTTCCCTGACCGGGAATCGAACCCGGGCCGCGGCGGTGAGAGCGCCGAATCCTAACCACTAGACCACCAGGGAAGCTGCAGCCAGCCTCCTGGCAGCAAGCACATCAACGCAGCTTTTCATGCTTGCTCCTTTGCAATTCAGATCCTTTCGCGCCAGGCAAACTGTTCGGACAAAATTATATTTTTTACATGAGAACACAACAGACGTGTTCGCGAAAGCACGGCACCAAGTGCGGGTAGGCATCCACTTGAAATCGATTTCCTCCTGTGTTTTTCTCTGGATGTTGTCTCTCTCGGTGCTGGGCGAACAATTCATTGATGCATTTGTCCTGAACTGAAGCCTTTTACCCATCTCGCGGGGGCAGAGCCGCTCTGTCTGTGTATTACCTGCCTGTGACACTTATCGGCAACATGCCGCCTGTTCAACTTTCAACAGCAAACCCAGAAAGATGTGTCTCTCAGCCCCGGTGGCAAAGGATGTTAATCCAAATATATCCCCCGTGAGAGTCTGTGTGCATTGGCTTCCTTATAAAGTTTGTATTGGAAATGTGCGGGAAAAGCGTAAAATTATGAAAACATCCTGATGGCCCGTACGGGGATCGAACCCGCGACCTTGGCGTTATTAGCACCACGCTCTCACCAACTGAGCTAACCGGCCACAATGCTCCCGTTGGCCAGGCTCGAACCTAGGCTGGAAAATTGTCTTTCAGGCTCACACTGGGTGACCGAGTTACTGCACAAACATTGAACACACCACATCGCTTAAACATTGTTAACTGTTCGTATATACAACTGGGCAGAGTGTAAATCCAAAGTAACAGAAAGACTGGTCTAACAAACCTCATTCTAAAAATTTTTGTCGCACCACAGCCCCTCCCACAAACACTGTCCCGGTATAAAAGCAGACGGCGGGACCCCGACTGAATTCGAACCTGCAGCGGACGGTTGGAGCCGGATCCAGCATGTCCGACGTGGTTTCAATCCCATTCGTTTGGGAAACGCGTCATCAGGAGCGTAAAATTTCTCTTGATTCGTACCTTTTGTAGTGAAGGAGACAGAAAGTAACTAAAACCTGCCGAAACCCGGGATCGAACCAGGGACCTTTAGATCTTCAGTCTAACGCTCTCCCAACTGAGCTATTTCGGCTTCACGTCAAACGCAGTATTCTGTCGTTCTTTTGGAGGATTTTCTATCCCCGGGTGGAATTGCCCCTCTCGCTCATTCCTCACTTCGGGCAATGTGACCCGACCAGATCTCGGAGCTCAGGTTCTGTTAATGTAAAGCTGCAGTGTTGATAAAGATACAAAGCTGACACAGCACGGGGGACCTCACCGTGTTGGACACGGCGTGAAATGCAATGACATGTTCAAATAAAGTTACAGAGCACAACACATGTGTAAAATTCCCTGTTCTTTTCTCCACACTGATGGGTTGCGAAGGGAGAGACGGGCCGAAGTCTCACTGAGCCGCACTGATCACGAGCCAAATCAAGTTCAATCTTCAGCTGCAGGTATGGTGCTGAGCCCCACACAGAAGTGAAAATGCCCGTGGTTCTTAGTTCCTCGCACAGTGGGCTACTGAGCAATACAGGAAGGGCTAATGATCATCTTAATGCTCCAGGGGCCACGGACTCTCTGATTCCAGGCTTGCACACGTTGGTAAGTTTCAAAATTTGCATTTTTCACACTGGCAATGAAAATAATCGATAGCCGTGCCTGTGATAAGCTAAGTTTGTTCGGGAGATGCAGTGGGCAAGGAGATATACGGAAGACTGATAAAAACCGTGACTGCCCTGACACTGTGAGCTGCAGTTAAATGTTGGCAACATTTAAAGTCAGCCAGTCTAAATTTGACAGAAATCAAGTCCTGCTGACTTTGAAACAGCACGCATTTTACAGAAATCAAGAATGTGCATTTTGTATCGCTGTATGAAGAGTGATGTTGAGCAGCGGTGTGGAAAGTTGAATCAGGGGCGGAGCATTGTTCCGTAAGGGTGCATTGCATGGTGGCAATTCAAACAGCCCCAAAACGCACTGTTCCCTGACCGGGAATCGAACCCGGGCCGCGGCGGTGAGAGCGCCGAATCCTAACCACTAGACCACCAGGGAAGCTGCAGCCAGCCTCCTGGCAGCAAGCACATCAACGCAGCTTTTCATGCTTGCTCCTTTGCAATTCAGATCCTTTCGCGCCAGGCAAACTGTTCGGACAAAATTATATTTTTTACATGAGAACACAACAGACGTGTTCGCGAAAGCACGGCACCAAGTGCGGGTAGGCATCCACTTGAAATCGATTTCCTCCTGTGTTTTTCTCTGGATGTTGTCTCTCTCGGTGCTGGGCGAACAATTCATTGATGCATTTGTCCTGAACTGAAGCCTTTTACCCATCTCGCGGGGTCAGAGCCGCTCTGTCTGTGTATTACCTGCCTGTGACACTTATCGGCAACATGCCGCCTGTTCAACTTTCAACAGCAAACCCAGAAAGACCAGAAAGATGTGTCTCTCAGCCCCGGTGGCAAAGGATGTTAATCCAAATATATCCCCCGTGAGAGTCTGTGTGCATTGGCTTCCTTATAAAGTTTGTATTGGAAATGTGCGGGAAAAGCGTAAAATTATGAAAACATCCTGATGGCCCGTACGGGGATCGAACCCGCGACCTTGGCGTTATTAGCACCACGCTCTCACCAACTGAGCTAACCGGCCACAATGCTCCCGTTGGCCAGGCTCGAACCTAGGCTGGGAAATTGTCTTTCAGGCTCACACTGGGTGACCGAGTTACTGCACAAACATTGAACACACCACATCGCTTAAACATTGTTAACTGTTCGTATATACAACTGGGCAGAGTGTAAATCCAAAGTAACAGAAAGACTGGTCTAACAAACCTCATTCTAAAAATTTTTGTCGCACCACAGCCCCTCCCACAAACACTGTCCCGGTATAAAAGCAGACGGCGGGACCCCGACTGAATTCGAACCTGCAGCGGACGGTTGGAGCCGGATCCAGCATGTCCGACGTGGTTTCAAACCCATTCGTTTGGGAAACGCGTCATCAGGAGCGTAAAATTTCTCTTGATTCGTACCTTTTGTAGTGAAGGAGACAGAAAGTAACTAAAACCTGCCGAAACCCGGGATCGAACCAGGGACCTTTAGATCTTCAGTCTAACGCTCTCCCAACTGAGCTATTTCGGCTTCACGTCAAACGCAGTATTCTGTCGTTCTTTTGGAGGATTTTCTATCCCCGGGTGGAATTGCCCCTCTCGCTCATTCCTCACTTCGGGCAATGTGACCCGACCAGATCTCGGAGCTCAGGTTCTGTTAATGTAAAGCTGCAGTGTTGATAAAGATACAAAGCTGACACAGCACGGGGGACCTCACCGTGTTGGACACGGCGTGAAATGCAATGACATGTTCAAATAAAGTTACAGAGCACAACACATGTGTAAAATTCCCTGTTCTTTTCTCCACACTGATGGGTTGCGAAGGGAGAGACGGGCCGAAGTCTCACTGAGCCGCACTGATCACGAGCCAAATCAAGTTCAAACTTCAGCTGCAGGTATGGTGCTGAGCCCCACACAGAAGTGAAAATGCCCGTGGTTCTTAGTTCCTCGCACAGTGGGCTACTGAGCAATACAGGAAGGGCTAATGATCATCTTAATGCTCAAGTTATCAGGGGCCACGGACTCTCTGATTCCAGGCTTGCACACGTTGGTAAGTTTCAAAATTTGCATTTTTCACACTGGCAATGAAAATAATCGATAGCCGTGCCTGTGATAAGCTAAGTTTGTTCGGGAGATGCAGTGGGCAAGGAGATATACGGAAGACTGATAAAAACCGTGACTGCCCTGACACTGTGAGCTGCAGTTAAATGTTGGCAACATTTAAAGTCAGCCAGTCTAAATTTGACAGAAATCAAGTCCTGCTGACTTTGAAACAGCACGCATTTTACAGAAATCAAGAATGTGCATTTTGTATCGCTGTATGAAGAGTGATGTTGAGCAGCGGTGTGGAAAGTTGAATCAGGGGCGGAGCATTGTTCCGTAAGGGTGCATTGCATGGTGGCAATTCAAACAGCCCCAAAACGCACTGTTCCCTGACCGGGAATCGAACCCGGGCCGCGGCGGTGAGAGCGCCGAATCCTAACCACTAGACCACCAGGGAAGCTGCAGCCAGCCTCCTGGCAGCAAGCACATCAACGCAGCTTTTCATGCTTGCTCCTTTGCAATTCAGATCCTTTCGCGCCAGGCAAACTGTTCGGACAAAATTATATTTTTTACATGAGAACACAACAGACGTGTTCGCGAAAGCACGGCACCAAGTGCGGGTAGGCATCCACTTGAAATCGATTTCCTCCTGTGTTTTTCTCTGGATGTTGTCTCTCTCGGTGCTGGGCGAACAATTCATTGATGCATTTGTCCTGAACTGAAGCCTTTTACCCATCTCGCGGGGTCAGAGCCGCTCTGTCTGTGTATTACCTGCCTGTGACACTTATCGGCAACATGCCGCCTGTTCAACAGCAAACCCAGAAAGACAAAAGAACAGAAAGATGTGTCTCTCAGCCCCGGTGGCAAAGGATGTTAATCCAAATATATCCCCCGTGAGAGTCTGTGTGCATTGGCTTCCTTATAAAGTTTGTATTGGAAATGTGCGGGAAAAGCGTAAAATTATGAAAACATCCTGATGGCCCTTACGGGGATCGAACCCGCGACCCTTGGCGTTATTAGCACCACGCTCTCACCAACTGAGCTAACCGGCCACAATGCTCCCGTTGGCCAGGCTCGAACCTAGGCTGGGGAATTGTCTTTCAGGCTCACACTGGGTGACCGAGTTACTGCACAAACATTGAACACACCACATCGCTTAAACATTGTTAACTGTTCGTATATACAACTGGGCAGAGTGTAAATCCAAAGTAACAGAAAGACTGGTCTAACAAACCTCATTCTAAAAATTTTTGTCGCACCACAGCCCCTCCCACAAACACTGTCCCGGTATAAAAGCAGACGGCGGGACCCCGACTGAATTCGAACCTGCAGCGGACGGTTGGAGCCGGATCCAGCATGTCCGACGTGGTTTCAATCCCATTCGTTTGGGAAACGCGTCATCAGGAGCGTAAAATTTCTCTTGATTCGTACCTTTTGTAGTGAAGGAGACAGAAAGTAACTAAAACCTGCCGAAACCCGGGATCGAACCAGGGACCTTTAGATCTTCAGTCTAACGCTCTCCCAACTGAGCTATTTCGGCTTCACGTCAAACGCAGTATTCTGTCGTTCTTTTGGAGGATTTTCTATCCCCGGGTGGAATTGCCCCTCTCGCTCATTCCTCACTTCGGGCAATGTGACCCGACCAGATCTCGGAGCTCAGGTTCTGTTAATGTAAAGCTGCAGTGTTGATAAAGATACAAAGCTGACACAGCACGGGGGACCTCACCGTGTTGGACACGGCGTGAAATGCAATGACATGTTCAAATAAAGTTACAGAGCACAACACATGTGTAAAATTCCCTGTTCTTTTCTCCACACTGATGGGTTGCGAAGGGAGAGACGGGCCGAAGTCTCACTGAGCCGCACTGATCACGAGCCAAATCAAGTTCAATCTTCAGCTGCAGGTATGGTGCTGAGCCCCACACAGAAGTGAAAATGCCCGTGGTTCTTAGTTCCTCGCACAGTGGGCTACTGAGCAATACAGGAAGGGCTAATGATCATCTTAATGCTCAAGTTATCAGGGGCCACGGACTCTCTGATTCCAGGCTTGCACACGTTGGTAAGTTTCAAAATTTGCATTTTTCACACTGGCAATGAAAATAATCGATAGCCGTGCCTGTGATAAGCTAAGTTTGTTCGGGAGATGCAGTGGGCAAGGAGATATACGGAAGACTGATAAAAACCGTGACTGCCCTGACACTGTGAGCTGCAGTTAAATGTTGGCAACATTTAAAGTCAGCCAGTCTAAATTTGACAGAAATCAAGTCCTGCTGACTTTGAAACAGCACGCATTTTACAGAAATCAAGAATGTGCATTTTGTATCGCTGTATGAAGAGTGATGTTGAGCAGCGGTGTGGAAAGTTGAATCAGGGGCGGAGCATTGTTCCGTAAGGGTGCATTGCATGGTGGCAATTCAAACAGCCCCAAAACGCACTGTTCCCTGACCGGGAATCGAACCCGGGCCGCGGCGGTGAGAGCGCCGAATCCTAACCACTAGACCACCAGGGAAGCTGCAGCCAGCCTCCTGGCAGCAAGCACATCAACGCAGCTTTTCATGCTTGCTCCTTTGCAATTCAGATCCTTTCGCGCCAGGCAAACTGTTCGGACAAAATTATATTTTTTACATGAGAACACAACAGACGTGTTCGCGAAAGCACGGCACCAAGTGCGGGTAGGCATCCACTTGAAATCGATTTCCTCCTGTGTTTTTCTCTGGATGTTGTCTCTCTCGGTGCTGGGCGAACAATTCATTGATGCATTTGTCCTGAACTGAAGCCTTTTACCCATCTCGCGGGGTCAGAGCCGCTCTGTCTGTGTATTACCTGCCTGTGACACTTATCGGCAACATGCCGCCTGTTCAACAGCAAACCCAGAAAGACAAAAGAACAGAAAGATGTGTCTCTCAGCCCCGGTGGCAAAGGATGTTAATCCAAATATATCCCCCGTGAGAGTCTGTGTGCATTGGCTTCCTTATAAAGTTTGTATTGGAAATGTGCGGGAAAAGCGTAAAATTATGAAAACATCCTGATGGCCCTTACGGGGATCGAACCCGCGACCCTTGGCGTTATTAGCACCACGCTCTCACCAACTGAGCTAACCGGCCACAATGCTCCCGTTGGCCAGGCTCGAACCTAGGCTGGGAAATTGTCTTTCAGGCTCACACTGGGTGACCGAGTTACTGCACAAACATTGAACACACCACATCGCTTAAACATTGTTAACTGTTCGTATATACAACTGGGCAGAGTGTAAATCCAAAGTAACAGAAAGACTGGTCTAACAAACCTCATTCTAAAAATTTTTGTCGCACCACAGCCCCTCCCACAAACACTGTCCCGGTATAAAAGCAGACGGCGGGACCCCGACTGAATTCGAACCTGCAGCGGACGGTTGGAGCCGGATCCAGCATGTCCGACGTGGTTTCAATCCCATTCGTTTGGGAAACGCGTCATCAGGAGCGTAAAATTTCTCTTGATTCGTACCTTTTGTAGTGAAGGAGACAGAAAGTAACTAAAACCTGCCGAAACCCGGGATCGAACCAGGGACCTTTAGATCTTCAGTCTAACGCTCTCCCAACTGAGCTATTTCGGCTTCACGTCAAACGCAGTATTCTGTCGTTCTTTTGGAGGATTTTCTATCCCCGGGTGGAATTGCCCCTCTCGGTCATTCCTCACTTCGGGCAATGTGACCCGACCAGATCTCGGAGCTCAGGTTCTGTTAATGTAAAGCTGCAGTGTTGATAAAGATACAAAGCTGACACAGCACGGGGGACCTCACCGTGTTGGACACGGCGTGAAATGCAATGACATGTTCAAATAAAGTTACAGAGCACAACACATGTGTAAAATTCCCTGTTCTTTTCTCCACACTGATGGGTTGCGAAGGGAGAGACGGGCCGAAGTCTCACTGAGCAGCACTGATCACGAGCCAAATCAAGTTCAATCTTCAGCTGCAGGTATGGTGCTGAGCCCCACACAGAAGTGAAAATGCCCGTGGTTCTTAGTTCCTCGCACAGTGGGCTACTGAGCAATACAGGAAGGGCTAATGATCATCTTAATGCTCAAGTTATCAGGGGCCACGGACTCTCTGATTCCAGGCTTGCACACGTTGGTAAGTTTCAAAATTTGCATTTTTCACACTGGCAATGAAAATAATCGATAGCCGTGCCTGTGATAAGCTAAGTTTGTTCGGGAGATGCAGTGGGCAAGGAGATATACGGAAGACTGATAAAAACCGTGACTGCCCTGACACTGTGAGCTGCAGTTAAATGTTGGCAACATTTAAAGTCAGCCAGTCTAAATTTGACAGAAATCAAGTCCTGCTGACTTTGAAACAGCACGCATTTTACAGAAATCAAGAATGTGCATTTTGTATCGCTGTATGAAGAGTGATGTTGAGCAGCGGTGTGGAAAGTTGAATCAGGGGCGGAGCATTGTTCCGTAAGGGTGCATTGCATGGTGGCAATTCAAACAGCCCCAAAACGCACTGTTCCCTGACCGGGAATCGAACCCGGGCCGCGGCGGTGAGAGCGCCGAATCCTAACCACTAGATAACCAGGGAAGCTGCAGCCAGCCTCCTGGCAGCAAGCACATCAACGCAGCTTTTCATGCTTGCTCCTTTGCAATTCAGATCCTTTCGCGCCAGGCAAACTGTTCGGACAAAATTATATTTTTTACATGAGAACACAACAGACGTGTTCGCGAAAGCACGGCACCAAGTGCGGGTAGGCATCCACTTGAAATCGATTTCCTCCTGTGTTTTTCTCTGGATGTTGTCTCTCTCGGTGCTGGGCGAACAATTCATTGATGCATTTGTCCTGAACTGAAGCCTTTTACCCATCTCGCGGGGTCAGAGCCGCTCTGTCTGTGTATTACCTGCCTGTGACACTTATCGGCAACATGCCGCCTGTTCAACAGCAAACCCAGAAAGACCAGAAAGATGTGTCTCTCAGCCCCGGTGGCAAAGGATGTTAATCCAAATATATCCCCCGTGAGAGTCTGTGTGCATTGGCTTCCTTATAAAGTTTGTATTGGAAATGTGCGGGAAAAGCGTAAAATTATGAAAACATCCTGATGGCCCGTACGGGGATCGAACCCGCGACCTTGGCGTTATTAGCACCACGCTCTCACCAACTGAGCTAACCGGCCACAATGCTCCCGTTGGCCAGGCTCGAACCTAGGCTGGAAAATTGTCTTTCAGGCTCACACTGGGTGACCGAGTTACTGCACAAACATTGAACACACCACATCGCTTAAACATTGTTAACTGTTCGTATATACAACTGGGCAGAGTGTAAATCCAAAGTAACAGAAAGACTGGTCTAACAAACCTCATTCTAAAGTTTTTTGTCGCACCACAGCCCCTCCCACAAACACTGTCCCAGTATAAAAGCAGACGGCGGGACCCCGACTGAATTCGAACCTGCAGCGGACGGTTGGAGCCGGATCCAGCATGTCCGACGTGGTTTCACTCCCATTCGTTTGGGAAACGCGTCATCAGGAGCGTAAAATTTCTCTTGATTCGTACCTTTTGTCGTGAAGGAGACAGAAAGTAACTAAAACCTGCCGAAACCCGGGATCGAACCAGGGACCTTTAGATCTTCAGTCTAACGCTCTCCCAACTGAGCTATTTCGGCTTCACATCAAACGCAGTATTCTGTCGTTCTTTTGGAGGATTTTCTATCCCCGGGTGGAATTGCCCCTCTCGCTCATTCCTCACTTCGGGCAATGTGACCCGACCAGATCTCGGAGCTCAGGTTCTGTTAATGTAAAGCTGCAGTGTTGATAAAGATACAAAGCTGACACAGCACGGGGGACCTCACCGTGTTGGACACAGCGTGAAATGCAATGACATGTTCAAATAAAGTTACAGAGCACAACACATGTGTAAAATTCCCTGTTCTTTTCTCCACACTGATGGGTTGCGAAGGGAGAGACGGGCCGAAGTCTCACTGAGCCGCACTGATCACGAGCCAAATCAAGTTCAATCTTCAGCTGCAGGTATGGTGCTGAGCCCCACACAGAAGTGAAAATGCCCGTGGTTCTTAGTTCCTCGCACAGTGGGCTACTGAGCAATACAGGAAGGGCTAATGATCATCTTAATGCTCAAGTTATCAGGGGCCACGGACTCTCTGATTCCAGGCTTGCACACGTTGGTAAGTTTCAAAATTTGCATTTTTCACACTGGCAATGAAAATAATCGATAGCCGTGCCTGTGATAAGCTAAGTTTGTTCGGGAGATGCAGTGGGCAAGGAGATATACGGAAGACTGATAAAAACCGTGACTGCCCTGACACTGTGAGCTGCAGTTAAATGTTGGCAACATTTAAAGTCAGCCAGTCTAAATTTGACAGAAATCAAGTCCTGCTGACTTTGAAACAGCACGCATTTTACAGAAATCAAGAATGTGCATTTTGTATCGCTGTATGAAGAGTGATGTTGAGCAGCGGTGTGGAAAGTTGAATCAGGGGCGGAGCATTGTTCCGTAAGGGTGCATTGCATGGTGGCAATTCAAACAGCCCCAAAACGCACTGTTCCCTGACCGGGAATCGAACCCGGGCCGCGGCGGTGAGAGCGCCGAATCCTAACCACTAGACCACCAGGGAAGCTGCAGCCAGCCTCCTGGCAGCAAGCACATCAACGCAGCTTTTCATGCTTGCTCCTTTGCAATTCAGATCCTTTCGCGCCAGGCAAACTGTTCGGACAAAATTATATTTTTTACATGAGAACACAACAGACGTGTTCGCGAAAGCACGGCACCAAGTGCGGGTAGGCATCCACTTGAAATCGATTTCCTCCTGTGTTTTTCTCTGGATGTTGTCTCTCTCGGTGCTGGGCGAACAATTCATTGATGCATTTGTCCTGAACTGAAGCCTTTTACCCATCTCGCGGGGTCAGAGCCGCTCTGTCTGTGTATTACCTGCCTGTGACACTTATCGGCAACATGCCGCCTGTTCAACAGCAAACCCAGAAAGACCAGAAAGATGTGTCTCTCAGCCCCGGTGGCAAAGGATGTTAATCCAAATATATCCCCCGTGAGAGTCTGTGTGCATTGGCTTCCTTATAAAGTTTGTATTGGAAATGTGCGGGAAAAGCGTAAAATTATGAAAACATCCTGATGGCCCGTACGGGGATCGAACCCGCGACCTTGGCGTTATTAGCACCACGCTCTCACCAACTGAGCTAACCGGCCACAATGCTCCCGTTGGCCAGGCTCGAACCTAGGCTGGAAAATTGTCTTTCAGGCTCACACTGGGTGACCGAGTTACTGCACAAACATTGAACACACCACATCGCTTAAACATTGTTAACTGTTCGTATATACAACTGGGCAGAGTGTAAATCCAAAGTAACAGAAAGACTGGTCTAACAAACCTCATTCTAAAGTTTTTTGTCGCACCACAGCCCCTCCCACAAACACTGTCCCAGTATAAAAGCAGACGGCGGGACCCCGACTGAATTCGAACCTGCAGCGGACGGTTGGATCCGGATCCAGCATGTCCGACGTGGTTTCACTCCCATTCGTTTGGGAAACGCGTCATCAGGAGCGTAAAATTTCTCTTGATTCGTACCTTTTGTCGTGAAGGAGACAGAAAGTAACTAAAACCTGCCGAAACCCGGGATCGAACCAGGGACCTTTAGATCTTCAGTCTAACGCTCTCCCAACTGAGCTATTTCGGCTTCACATCAAACGCAGTATTCTGTCGTTCTTTTGGAGGATTTTCTATCCCCGGGTGGAATTGCCCCTCTCGCTCATTCCTCACTTCGGGCAATGTGACCCGACCAGATCTCGGAGCTCAGGTTCTGTTAATGTAAAGCTGCAGTGTTGATAAAGATACAAAGCTGACACAGCACGGGGGACCTCACCGTGTTGGACACAGCGTGAAATGCAATGACATGTTCAAATAAAGTTACAGAGCACAACACATGTGTAAAATTCCCTGTTCTTTTCTCCACACTGATGGGTTGCGAAGGGAGAGACGGGCCGAAGTCTCACTGAGCCGCACTGATCACGAGCCAAATCAAGTTCAATCTTCAGCTGCAGGTATGGGGCTGAGCCCCACACAGAAGTGAAAATGCCCTTGGTTCTTAGTTCCTCGCACAGTGGGCTACTGAGCAATACAGGAAGGGCTAATGATCATCTTAATGCTCAAGTTATCAGGGGCCACGGACTCTCTGATTCCAGGCTTGCACACGTTGGTAAGTTTCAAAATTTGCATTTTTCACACTGGCAATGAAAATAATCGATAGCCGTGCCTGTGATAAGCTAAGTTTGTTCGGGAGATGCAGTGGGCAAGGAGATATACGGAAGACTGATAAAAACCGTGACTGCCCTGACACTGTGAGCTGCAGTTAAATGTTGGCAACATTTAAAGTCAGCCAGTCTAAATTTGACAGAAATCAAGTCCTGCTGACTTTGAAACAGCACGCATTTTACAGAAATCAAGAATGTGCATTTTGTATCGCTGTATGAAGAGTGATGTTGAGCAGCGGTGTGGAAAGTTGAATCAGGGGCGGAGCATTGTTCCGTAAGGGTGCATTGCATGGTGGCAATTCAAACAGCCCCAAAACGCACTGTTCCCTGACCGGGAATCGAACCCGGGCCGCGGCGGTGAGAGCGCCGAATCCTAACCACTAGACCACCAGGGAAGCTGCAGCCAGCCTCCTGGCAGCAAGCACATCAACGCAGCTTTTCATGCTTGCTCCTTTGCAATTCAGATCCTTTCGCGCCAGGCAAACTGTTCGGACAAAATTATATTTTTTACATGAGAACACAACAGACGTGTTCGCGAAAGCACGGCACCAAGTGCGGGTAGGCATCCACTTGAAATCGATTTCCTCCTGTGTTTTTCTCTGGATGTTGTCTCTCTCGGTGCTGGGCGAACAATTCATTGATGCATTTGTCCTGAACTGAAGCCTTTTACCCATCTCGCGGGGTCAGAGCCGCTCTGTCTGTGTATTACCTGCCTGTGACACTTATCGGCAACATGCCGCCTGTTCAACTTTCAACAGCAAACCCAGAAAGATGTGTCTCTCAGCCCCGGTGGCAAAGGATGTTAATCCAAATATATCCCCCGTGAGAGTCTGTGTGCATTGGCTTCCTTATAAAGTTTGTATTGGAAATGTGCGGGAAAAGCGTAAAATTATGAAAACATCCTGATGGCCCGTACGGGGATCGAACCCGCGACCTTGGCGTTATTAGCACCACGCTCTCACCAACTGAGCTAACCGGCCACAATGCTCCCGTTGGCCAGGCTCGAACCTAGGCTGGAAAATTGTCTTTCAGGCTCACACTGGGTGACCGAGTTACTGCACAAACATTGAACACACCACATCGCTTAAACATTGTTAACTGTTCGTATATACAACTGGGCAGAGTGTAAATCCAAAGTAACAGAAAGACTGGTCTAACAAACCTCATTCTAAAGTTTTTTGTCGCACCACAGCCCCTCCCACAAACACTGTCCCGGTATAAAAGCAGACGGCGGGACCCCGACTGAATTCGAACCTGCAGCGGACGGTTGGAGCCGGATCCAGCATGTCCGACGTGGTTTCACTCCCATTCGTTTGGGAAACGCGTCATCAGGAGCGTAAAATTTCTCTTGATTCGTACCTTTTGTAGTGAAGGAGAGAGAAAGTAACTAAAACCTGCCGAAACTCGGGATCGAACCAGGGACCTTTAGATCTTCAGTCTAACGCTCTCCCAACTGAGCTATTTCGGCTTCACATCAAACGCAGTATTCTGTCGTTCTTTTGGAGGATTTTCTATCCCCGGGTGGAATTGCCCCTCTCGCTCATTCCTCATTTCGGGCAATGTGACCCGACCAGATCTCGGAGCTCAGGTTCTGTTAATGTAAAGCTGCAGTGTTGATAAAGATACAAAGCTGACACAGCACGGGGGACCTCACCGTGTTGGACACAGCGTGAAATGCAATGACATGTTCAAATAAAGTTACAGAGCACAACACATGTGTAAAATTCCCTGTTCTTTTCTCCACACTGATGGGTTGCGAAGGGAGAGACGGGCCGAAGTCTCACTGAGCCGCACTGATCACGAGCCAAATCAAGTTCAATCTTCAGCTGCAGGTATGGTGCTGAGCCCCACACAGAAGTGAAAATGCCCGTGGTTCTTAGTTCCTCGCACAGTGGGCTACTGAGCAATACAGGAAGGGCTAATGATCATCTTAATGCTCAAGTTATCAGGGGCCACGGACTCTCTGATTCCAGGCTTGCACACGTTGGTAAGTTTCAAAATTTGCATTTTTCACACTGGCAATGAAAATAATCGATAGCCGTGCCTGTGATAAGCTAAGTTTGTTCGGGAGATGCAGTGGGCAAGGAGATATACGGAAGACTGATAAAAACAGTGACTGCCCTGACACTGTGAGCTGCAGTTAAATGTTGGCAACATTTAAAGTCAGCCAGTCTAAATTTGACAGAAATCAAGTCCTGCTGACTTTGAAACAGCACGCATTTTACAGAAATCAAGAATGTGCATTTTGTATCGCTGTATGAAGAGTGATGTTGAGCAGCGGTGTGGAAAGTTGAATCAGGGGCGGAGCATTGTTCCGTAAGGGTGCATTGCATGGTGGCAATTCAAACAGCCCCAAAACGCACTGTTCCCTGACCGGGAATCGAACCCGGGCCGCGGCGGTGAGAGCGCCGAATCCTAACCACTAGACCACCAGGGAAGCTGCAGCCAGCCTCCTGGCAGCAAGCACATCAACGCAGCTTTTCATGCTTGCTCCTTTGCAATTCAGATCCTTTCGCGCCAGGCAAACTGTTCGGACAAAATTATATTTTTTACATGAGAACACAACAGACGTGTTCGCGAAAGCACGGCACCAAGTGCGGGTAGGCATCCAATTGAAATCGATTTCCTCCTGTGTTTTTCTCTGGATGTTGTCTCTCTCGGTGCTGGGCGAACAATTCATTGATGCATTTGTCCTGAACTGAAGCCTTTTACCCATCTCGCGGGGTCAGAGCCGCTCTGTCTGTGTATTACCTGCCTGTGACACTTATCGGCAACATGCCGCCTGTTCAACTTTCAACAGCAAACCCAGAAAGATATGTCTCTCAGCCCCGGTGGCAAAGGATGTTAATCCAAATATATCCCCCGTGAGAGTCTGTGTGCATTGGCTTCCTTATAAAGTTTGTATTGGAAATGTGCGGGAAAAGCGTAAAATTATGAAAACATCCTGATGGCCCGTACGGGGATCGAACCCGCGACCTTGGCGTTATTAGCACCACGCTCTCACCAACTGAGCTAACCGGCCACAATGCTCCCGTTGGCCAGGCTCGAACCTAGGCTGGAAAATTGTCTTTCAGGCTCACACTGGGTGACCGAGTTACTGCACAAACATTGAACACACCACATCGCTTAAACATTGTTAACTGTTCGTATATACAACTGGGCAGAGTGTAAATCCAAAGTAACAGAAAGACTGGTCTAACAAACCTCATTCTAAAAATTTTTGTCGCACCACAGCCGCTCCCACAAACACTGTCCCGGTATAAAAGCAGACGGCGGGACCCCGACTGAATTCGAACCTGCAGCGGACGGTTGGAGCCGGATCCAGCATGTCCGACGTGGTGTCACTCCCATTCGTTTGGGAAACGCGTCATCAGGAGCGTAAAATTTCTCTTGATTCGTACCTTTTGTAGTGAAGGAGACAGAAAGTAACTAAAACCTGCCGAAACCCGGGATCGAACCAGGGACCTTTAGATCTTCAGTCTAACGCTCTCCCAACTGAGCTATTTCGGCTTCACGTCAAACGCAGTATTCTGTCGTTCTTTTGGAGGATTTTCTATCCCCGGGTGGAATTGCCCCTCTCGCTCATTCCTCACTTCGGGCAATGTGACCCGACCAGATCTCGGAGCTCAGGTTCTGTTAATGTAAAGCTGCAGTGTTGATAAAGATACAAAGCTGACACAGCACGGGGGACCTCACCGTGTTGGACACGGCGTGAAATGCAATGACATGTTCAAATAAAGTTACAGAGCACAACACATGTGTAAAATTCCCTGTTCTTTTCTCCACACTGATGGGTTGCGAAGGGAGAGACGGGCCGAAGTCTCACTGAGCCGCACTGATCACGAGCCAAATCAAGTTCAATCTTCAGCTGCAGGTATGGTGCTGAGCCCCACACAGAAGTGAAAATGCCCGTGGTTCTTAGTTCCTCGCACAGTGGGCTACTGAGCAATACAGGAAGGGCTAATGATCATCTTAATGCTCAAGTTATCAGGGGCCACGGACTCTCTGATTCCAGGCTTGCACACGTTGGTAAGTTTCAAAATTTGCATTTTTCACACTGGCAATGAAAATAATCGATAGCCGTGCCTGTGATAAGCTAAGTTTGTTCGGGAGATGCAGTGGGCAAGGAGATATACGGAAGACTGATAAAAACCGTGACTGCCCTGACACTGTGAGCTGCAGTTAAATGTTGGCAACATTTAAAGTCAGCCAGTCTAAATTTGACAGAAATCAAGTCCTGCTGACTTTGAAACAGCACGCATTTTACAGAAATCAAGAATGTGCATTTTGTATCGCTGTATGAAGAGTGATGTTGAGCAGCGGTGTGGAAAGTTGAATCAGGGGCGGAGCATTGTTCCGTAAGGGTGCATTGCATGGTGGCAATTCAAACAGCCCCAAAACGCACTGTTCCCTGACCGGGAATCGAACCCGGGCCGCGGCGGTGAGAGCGCCGAATCCTAACCACTAGACCACCAGGGAAGCTGCAGCCAGCCTCCTGGCAGCAAGCACATCAACGCAGCTTTTCATGCTTGCTCCTTTGCAATTCAGATCCTTTCGCGCCAGGCAAACTGTTCGGACAAAATTATATTTTTTACATGAGAACACAACAGACGTGTTCGCGAAAGCACGGCACCAAGTGCGGGTAGGCATCCACTTGAAATCGATTTCCTCCTGTGTTTTTCTCTGGATGTTGTCTCTCTCGGTGCTGGGCGAACAATTCATTGATGCATTTGTCCTGAACTGAAGCCTTTTACCCATCTCGCGGGGTCAGAGCCGCTCTGTCTGTGTATTACCTGCCTGTGACACTTATCGGCAACATGCCGCCTGTTCAACTTTCAACAGCAAACCCAGAAAGATATGTCTCTCAGCCCCGGTGGCAAAGGATGTTAATCCAAATATATCCCCCGTGAGAGTCTGTGTGCATTGGCTTCCTTATAAAGTTTGTATTGGAAATGTGCGGGAAAAGCGTAAAATTATGAAAACATCCTGATGGCCCGTACGGGGATCGAACCCGCGACCTTGGCGTTATTAGCACCACGCTCTCACCAACTGAGCTAACCGGCCACAATGCTCCCGTTGGCCAGGCTCGAACCTAGGCTGGAAAATTGTCTTTCAGGCTCACACTGGGTGACCGAGTTACTGCACAAACATTGAACACACCACATCGCTTAAACATTGTTAACTGTTCGTATATACAACTGGGCAGAGTGTAAATCCAAAGTAACAGAAAGACTGGTCTAACAAACCTCATTCTAAAGTTTTTTGTCGCACCACAGCCCCTCCCACAAACACTGTCCCGGTATAAAAGCAGACGGCGGGACCCCGACTGAATTCGAACCTGCAGCGGACGGTTGGAGCCGGATCCAGCATGTCCGACGTGGTTTCACTCCCATTCGTTTGGGAAACGCGTCATCAGGAGCGTAAAATTTCTCTTGATTCGTACCTTTTGTAGTGAAGGAGAGAGAAAGTAACTAAAACCTGCCGAAACCCGGGATCGAACCAGGGACCTTTAGATCTTCAGTCTAACGCTCTCCCAACTGAGCTATTTCGGCTTCACATCAAACGCAGTATTCTGTCGTTCTTTTGGAGGATTTTCTATCCCCGGGTGGAATTGCCCCTCTCGCTCATTCCTCACTTCGGGCAATGTGACCCGACCAGATCTCGGAGCTCAGGTTCTGTTAATGTAAAGCTGCAGTGTTGATAAAGATACAAAGCTGACACAGCACGGGGGACCTCACCGTGTTGGACACAGCGTGAAATGCAATGACATGTTCAAATAAAGTTACAGAGCACAACACATGTGTAAAATTCCCTGTTCTTTTCTCCACACTGATGGGTTGCGAAGGGAGAGACGGGCCGAAGTCTCACTGAGCCGCACTGATCACGAGCCAAATCAAGTTCAATCTTCAGCTGCAGGTATGGTGCTGAGCCCCACACAGAAGTGAAAATGCCCGTGGTTCTTAGTTCCTCGCACAGTGGGCTACTGAGCAATACAGGAAGGGCTAATGATCATCTTAATGCTCAAGTTATCAGGGGCCACGGACTCTCTGATTCCAGGCTTGCACACGTTGGTAAGTTTCAAAATTTGCATTTTTCACACTGGCAATGAAAATAATCGATAGCCGTGCCTGTGATAAGCTAAGTTTGTTCGGGAGATGCAGTGGGCAAGGAGATATACGGAAGACTGATAAAAACAGTGACTGCCCTGACACTGTGAGCTGCAGTTAAATGTTGGCAACATTTAAAGTCAGCCAGTCTAAATTTGACAGAAATCAAGTCCTGCTGACTTTGAAACAGCACGCATTTTACAGAAATCAAGAATGTGCATTTTGTATCGCTGTATGAAGAGTGATGTTGAGCAGCGGTGTGGAAAGTTGAATCAGGGGCGGAGCATTGTTCCGTAAGGGTGCATTGCATGGTGGCAATTCAAACAGCCCCAAAACGCACTGTTCCCTGACCGGGAATCGAACCCGGGCCGCGGCGGTGAGAGCGCCGAATCCTAACCACTAGACCACCAGGGAAGCTGCAGCCAGCCTCCTGGCAGCAAGCACATCAACGCAGCTTTTCATGCTTGCTCCTTTGCAATTCAGATCCTTTCGCGCCAGGCAAACTGTTCGGACAAAATTATATTTTTTACATGAGAACACAACAGACGTGTTCGCGAAAGCACGGCACCAAGTGCGGGTAGGCATCCACTTGAAATCGATTTCCTCCTGTGTTTTTCTCTGGATGTTGTCTCTCTCGGTGCTGGGCGAACAATTCATTGATGCATTTGTCCTGAACTGAAGCCTTTTACCCATCTCGCGGGGTCAGAGCCGCTCTGTCTGTGTATTACCTGCCTGTGACACTTATCGGCAACATGCCGCCTGTTCAACTTTCAACAGCAAACCCAGAAAGATATGTCTCTCAGCCCCGGTGGCAAAGGATGTTAATCCAAATATATCCCCCGTGAGAGTCTGTGTGCATTGGCTTCCTTATAAAGTTTGTATTGGAAATGTGCGGGAAAAGCGTAAAATTATGAAAACATCCTGATGGCCCGTACGGGGATCGAACCCGCGACCTTGGCGTTATTAGCACCACGCTCTCACCAACTGAGCTAACCGGCCACAATGCTCCCGTTGGCCAGGCTCGAACCTAGGCTGGAAAATTGTCTTTCAGGCTCACACTGGGTGACCGAGTTACTGCACAAACATTGAACACACCACATCGCTTAAACATTGTTAACTGTTCGTATATACAACTGGGCAGAGTGTAAATCCAAAGTAACAGAAAGACTGGTCTAACAAACCTCATTCTAAAAATTTTTGTCGCACCACAGCCCCTCCCACAAACACTGTCCCGGTATAAAAGCAGACGGCGGGACCCCGACTGAATTCGAACCTGCAGCGGACGGTTGGAGCCGGATCCAGCATGTCCGACGTGGTGTCACTCCCATTCGTTTGGGAAACGCGTCATCAGGAGCGTAAAATTTCTCTTGATTCGTACCTTTTGTAGTGAAGGAGACAGAAAGTAACTAAAACCTGCCGAAACCCGGGATCGAACCAGGGACCTTTAGATCTTCAGTCTAACGCTCTCCCAACTGAGCTATTTCGGCTTCACGTCAAACGCAGTATTCTGTCGTTCTTTTGGAGGATTTTCTATCCCCGGGTGGAATTGCCCCTCTCGCTCATTCCTCACTTCGGGCAATGTGACCCGACCAGATCTCGGAGCTCAGGTTCTGTTAATGTAAAGCTGCAGTGTTGATAAAGATACAAAGCCGACACAGCACGGGGGACCTCACCGTGTTGGACACGGCGTGAAATGCAATGACATGTTCAAATAAAGTTACAGAGCACAACACATGTGTAAAATTCCCTGTTCTTTTCTCCACACTGATGGGTTGCGAAGGGAGAGACGGGCCGAAGTCTCACTGAGCCGCACTGATCACGAGCCAAATCAAGTTCAATCTTCAGCTGCAGGTATGGTGCTGAGCCCCACACAGAAGTGAAAATGCCCGTGGTTCTTAGTTCCTCGCACAGTGGGCTACTGAGCAATACAGGAAGGGCTAATGATCATCTTAATGCTCAAGTTATCAGGGGCCACGGACTCTCTGATTCCAGGCTTGCACACGTTGGTAAGTTTCAAAATTTGCATTTTTCACACTGGCAATGAAAATAATCGATAGCCGTGCCTGTGATAAGCTAAGTTTGTTCGGGAGATGCAGTGGGCAAGGAGATATACGGAAGACTGATAAAAACCGTGACTGCCCTGACACTGTGAGCTGCAGTTAAATGTTGGCAACATTTAAAGTCAGCCAGTCTAAATTTGACAGAAATCAAGTCCTGCTGACTTTGAAACAGCACGCATTTTACAGAAATCAAGAATGTGCATTTTGTATCGCTGTATGAAGAGTGATGTTGAGCAGCGGTGTGGAAAGTTGAATCAGGGGCGGAGCATTGTTCCGTAAGGGTGCATTGCATGGTGGCAATTCAAACAGCCCCAAAACGCACTGTTCCCTGACCGGGAATCGAACCCGGGCCGCGGCGGTGAGAGCGCCGAATCCTAACCACTAGACCACCAGGGAAGCTGCAGCCAGCCTCCTGGCAGCAAGCACATCAACGCAGCTTTTCATGCTTGCTCCTTTGCAATTCAGATCCTTTCGCGCCAGGCAAACTGTTCGGACAAAATTATATTTTTTACATGAGAACACAACAGACGTGTTCGCGAAAGCACGGCACCAAGTGCGGGTAGGCATCCACTTGAAATCGATTTCCTCCTGTGTTTTTCTCTGGATGTTGTCTCTCTCGGTGCTGGGCGAACAATTCATTGATGCATTTGTCCTGAACTGAAGCCTTTTACCCATCTCGCGGGGTCAGAGCCGCTCTGTCTGTGTATTACCTGCCTGTGACACTTATCGGCAACATGCCGCCTGTTCAACTTTCAACAGCAAACCCAGAAAGATATGTCTCTCAGCCCCGGTGGCAAAGGATGTTAATCCAAATATATCCCCCGTGAGAGTCTGTGTGCATTGGCTTCCTTATAAAGTTTGTATTGGAAATGTGCGGGAAAAGCGTAAAATTATGAAAACATCCTGATGGCCCGTACGGGGATCGAACCCGCGACCTTGGCGTTATTAGCACCACGCTCTCACCAACTGAGCTAACCGGCCACAATGCTCCCGTTGGCCAGGCTCGAACCTAGGCTGGGAAATTGTCTTTCAGGCTCACACTGGGTGACCGAGTTACTGCACAAACATTGAACACACCACATCGCTTAAACATTGTTAACTGTTCGTATATACAACTGGGCAGAGTGTAAATCCAAAGTAACAGAAAGACTGGTCTAACAAACCTCATTCTAAAGTTTTTTGTCGCACCACAGCCCCTCCCACAAACACTGTCCCGGTATAAAAGCAGACGGCGGGACCCCGACTGAATTCGAACCTGCAGCGGACGGTTGGAGCCGGATCCAGCATGTCCGACGTGGTTTCACTCCCATTCGTTTGGGAAACGCGTCATCAGGAGCGTAAAATTTCTCTTGATTCGTACCTTTTGTAGTGAAGGAGAGAGAAAGTAACTAAAACCTGCCGAAACCCGGGATCGAACCAGGGACCTTTAGATCTTCAGTCTAACGCTCTCCCAACTGAGCTATTTCGGCTTCACATCAAACGCAGTATTCTGTCGTTCTTTTGGAGGATTTTCTATCCCCGGGTGGAATTGCCCCTCTCGCTCATTCCTCACTTCGGGCAATGTGACCCGACCAGATCTCGGAGCTCAGGTTCTGTTAATGTAAAGCTGCAGTGTTGATAAAGATACAAAGCTGACACAGCACGGGGGACCTCACCGTGTTGGACACAGCGTGAAATGCAATGACATGTTCAAATAAAGTTACAGAGCACAACACATGTGTAAAATTCCCTGTTCTTTTCTCCACACTGATGGGTTGCGAAGGGAGAGACGGGCCGAAGTCTCACTGAGCCGCACTGATCACGAGCCAAATCAAGTTCAATCTTCAGCTGCAGGTATGGTGCTGAGCCCCACACAGAAGTGAAAATGCCCGTGGTTCTTAGTTCCTCGCACAGTGGGCTACTGAGCAATACAGGAAGGGCTAATGATCATCTTAATGCTCAAGTTATCAGGGGCCACGGACTCTCTGATTCCAGGCTTGCACACGTTGGTAAGTTTCAAAATTTGCATTTTTCACACTGGCAATGAAAATAATCGATAGCCGTGCCTGTGATAAGCTAAGTTTGTTCGGGAGATGCAGTGGGCAAGGAGATATACGGAAGACTGATAAAAACAGTGACTGCCCTGACACTGTGAGCTGCAGTTAAATGTTGGCAACATTTAAAGTCAGCCAGTCTAAATTTGACAGAAATCAAGTCCTGCTGACTTTGAAACAGCACGCATTTTACAGAAATCAAGAATGTGCATTTTGTATCGCTGTATGAAGAGTGATGTTGAGCAGCGGTGTGGAAAGTTGAATCAGGGGCGGAGCATTGTTCCGTAAGGGTGCATTGCATGGTGGCAATTCAAACAGCCCCAAAACGCACTGTTCCCTGACCGGGAATCGAACCCGGGCCGCGGCGGTGAGAGCGCCGAATCCTAACCACTAGACCACCAGGGAAGCTGCAGCCAGCCTCCTGGCAGCAAGCACATCAACGCAGCTTTTCATGCTTGCTCCTTTGCAATTCAGATCCTTTCGCGCCAGGCAAACTGTTCGGACAAAATTATATTTTTTACATGAGAACACAACAGACGTGTTCGCGAAAGCACGGCACCAAGTGCGGGTAGGCATCCACTTGAAATCGATTTCCTCCTGTGTTTTTCTCTGGATGTTGTCTCTCTCGGTGCTGGGCGAACAATTCATTGATGCATTTGTCCTGAACTGAAGCCTTTTACCCATCTCGCGGGGTCAGAGCCGCTCTGTCTGTGTATTACCTGCCTGTGACACTTATCGGCAACATGCCGCCTGTTCAACTTTCAACAGCAAACCCAGAAAGATATGTCTCTCAGCCCCGGTGGCAAAGGATGTTAATCCAAATATATCCCCCGTGAGAGTCTGTGTGCATTGGCTTCCTTATAAAGTTTGTATTGGAAATGTGCGGGAAAAGCGTAAAATTATGAAAACATCCTGATGGCCCGTACGGGGATCGAACCCGCGACCTTGGCGTTATTAGCACCACGCTCTCACCAACTGAGCTAACCGGCCACAATGCTCCCGTTGGCCAGGCTCGAACCTAGGCTGGGAAATTGTCTTTCAGGCTCACACTGGGTGACCGAGTTACTGCACAAACATTGAACACACCACATCGCTTAAACATTGTTAACTGTTCGTATATACAACTGGGCAGAGTGTAAATCCAAAGTAACAGAAAGACTGGTCTAACAAACCTCATTCTAAAGTTTTTTGTCGCACCACAGCCCCTCCCACAAACACTGTCCCGGTATAAAAGCAGACGGCGGGACCCCGACTGAATTCGAACCTGCAGCGGACGGTTGGAGCCGGATCCAGCATGTCCGACGTGGTTTCACTCCCATTCGTTTGGGAAACGCGTCATCAGGAGCGTAAAATTTCTCTTGATTCGTACCTTTTGTAGTGAAGGAGAGAGAAAGTAACTAAAACCTGCCGAAACCCGGGATCGAACCAGGGACCTTTAGATCTTCAGTCTAACGCTCTCCCAACTGAGCTATTTCGGCTTCACATCAAACGCAGTATTCTGTCGTTCTTTTGGAGGATTTTCTATCCCCGGGTGGAATTGCCCCTCTCGCTCATTCCTCACTTCGGGCAATGTGACCCGACCAGATCTCGGAGCTCAGGTTCTGTTAATGTAAAGCTGCAGTGTTGATAAAGATACAAAGCTGACACAGCACGGGGGACCTCACCGTGTTGGACACAGCGTGAAATGCAATGACATGTTCAAATAAAGTTACAGAGCACAACACATGTGTAAAATTCCCTGTTCTTTTCTCCACACTGATGGGTTGCGAAGGGAGAGACGGGCCGAAGTCTCACTGAGCCGCACTGATCACGAGCCAAATCAAGTTCAATCTTCAGCTGCAGGTATGGTGCTGAGCCCCACACAGAAGTGAAAATGCCCGTGGTTCTTAGTTCCTCGCACAGTGGGCTACTGAGCAATACAGGAAGGGCTAATGATCATCTTAATGCTCAAGTTATCAGGGGCCACGGACTCTCTGATTCCAGGCTTGCACACGTTGGTAAGTTTCAAAATTTGCATTTTTCACACTGGCAATGAAAATAATCGATAGCCGTGCCTGTGATAAGCTAAGTTTGTTCGGGAGATGCAGTGGGCAAGGAGATATACGGAAGACTGATAAAAACAGTGACTGCCCTGACACTGTGAGCTGCAGTTAAATGTTGGCAACATTTAAAGTCAGCCAGTCTAAATTTGACAGAAATCAAGTCCTGCTGACTTTGAAACAGCACGCATTTTACAGAAATCAAGAATGTGCATTTTGTATCGCTGTATGAAGAGTGATGTTGAGCAGCGGTGTGGAAAGTTGAATCAGGGGCGGAGCATTGTTCCGTAAGGGTGCATTGCATGGTGGCAATTCAAACAGCCCCAAAACGCACTGTTCCCTGACCGGGAATCGAACCCGGGCCGCGGCGGTGAGAGCGCCGAATCCTAACCACTAGACCACCAGGGAAGCTGCAGCCAGCCTCCTGGCAGCAAGCACATCAACGCAGCTTTTCATGCTTGCTCCTTTGCAATTCAGATCCTTTCGCGCCAGGCAAACTGTTCGGACAAAATTATATTTTTTACATGAGAACACAACAGACGTGTTCGCGAAAGCACGGCACCAAGTGCGGGTAGGCATCCACTTGAAATCGATTTCCTCCTGTGTTTTTCTCTGGATGTTGTCTCTCTCGGTGCTGGGCGAACAATTCATTGATGCATTTGTCCTGAACTGAAGCCTTTTACCCATCTCGCGGGGTCAGAGCCGCTCTGTCTGTGTATTACCTGCCTGTGACACTTATCGGCAACATGCCGCCTGTTCAACTTTCAACAGCAAACCCAGAAAGATATGTCTCTCAGCCCCGGTGGCAAAGGATGTTAATCCAAATATATCCCCCGTGAGAGTCTGTGTGCATTGGCTTCCTTATAAAGTTTGTATTGGAAATGTGCGGGAAAAGCGTAAAATTATGAAAACATCCTGATGGCCCGTACGGGGATCGAACCCGCGACCTTGGCGTTATTAGCACCACGCTCTCACCAACTGAGCTAACCGGCCACAATGCTCCCGTTGGCCAGGCTCGAACCTAGGCTGGAAAATTGTCTTTCAGGCTCACACTGGGTGACCGAGTTACTGCACAAACATTGAACACACCACATCGCTTAAACATTGTTAACTGTTCGTATATACAACTGGGCAGAGTGTAAATCCAAAGTAACAGAAAGACTGGTCTAACAAACCTCATTCTAAAAATTTTTGTCGCACCACAGCCCCTCCCACAAACACTGTCCCGGTATAAAAGCAGACGGCGGGACCCCGACTGAATTCGAACCTGCAGCGGACGGTTGGAGCCGGATCCAGCATGTCCGACGTGGTGTCACTCCCATTCGTTTGGGAAACGCGTCATCAGGAGCGTAAAATTTCTCTTGATTCGTACCTTTTGTAGTGAAGGAGACAGAAAGTAACTAAAACCTGCCGAAACCCGGGATCGAACCAGGGACCTTTAGATCTTCAGTCTAACGCTCTCCCAACTGAGCTATTTCGGCTTCACGTCAAACGCAGTATTCTGTCGTTCTTTTGGAGGATTTTCTATCCCCGGGTGGAATTGCCCCTCTCGCTCATTCCTCACTTCGGGCAATGTGACCCGACCAGATCTCGGAGCTCAGGTTCTGTTAATGTAAAGCTGCAGTGTTGATAAAGATACAAAGCTGACACAGCACGGGGGACCTCACCGTGTTGGACACGGCGTGAAATGCAATGACATGTTCAAATAAAGTTACAGAGCACAACACATGTGTAAAATTCCCTGTTCTTTTCTCCACACTGATGGGTTGCGAAGGGAGAGACGGGCCGAAGTCTCACTGAGCCGCACTGATCACGAGCCAAATCAAGTTCAATCTTCAGCTGCAGGTATGGTGCTGAGCCCCACACAGAAGTGAAAATGCCCGTGGTTCTTAGTTCCTCGCACAGTGGGCTACTGAGCAATACAGGAAGGGCTAATGATCATCTTAATGCTCAAGTTATCAGGGGCCACGGACTCTCTGATTCCAGGCTTGCACACGTTGGTAAGTTTCAAAATTTGCATTTTTCACACTGGCAATGAAAATAATCGATAGCCGTGCCTGTGATAAGCTAAGTTTGTTCGGGAGATGCAGTGGGCAAGGAGATATACGGAAGACTGATAAAAACCGTGACTGCCCTGACACTGTGAGCTGCAGTTAAATGTTGGCAACATTTAAAGTCAGCCAGTCTAAATTTGACAGAAATCAAGTCCTGCTGACTTTGAAACAGCACGCATTTTACAGAAATCAAGAATGTGCATTTTGTATCGCTGTATGAAGAGTGATGTTGAGCAGCGGTGTGGAAAGTTGAATCAGGGGCGGAGCATTGTTCCGTAAGGGTGCATTGCATGGTGGCAATTCAAACAGCCCCAAAACGCACTGTTCCCTGACCGGGAATCGAACCCGGGCCGCGGCGGTGAGAGCGCCGAATCCTAACCACTAGACCACCAGGGAAGCTGCAGCCAGCCTCCTGGCAGCAAGCACATCAACGCAGCTTTTCATGCTTGCTCCTTTGCAATTCAGATCCTTTCGCGCCAGGCAAACTGTTCGGACAAAATTATATTTTTTACATGAGAACACAACAGACGTGTTCGCGAAAGCACGGCACCAAGTGCGGGTAGGCATCCACTTGAAATCGATTTCCTCCTGTGTTTTTCTCTGGATGTTGTCTCTCTCGGTGCTGGGCGAACAATTCATTGATGCATTTGTCCTGAACTGAAGCCTTTTACCCATCTCGCGGGGTCAGAGCCGCTCTGTCTGTGTATTACCTGCCTGTGACACTTATCGGCAACATGCCGCCTGTTCAACTTTCAACAGCAAACCCAGAAAGACCAGAAAGATGTGTCTCTCAGCCCCGGTGGCAAAGGATGTTAATCCAAATATATCCCCCGTGAGAGTCTGTGTGCATTGGCTTCCTTATAAAGTTTGTATTGGAAATGTGCGGGAAAAGCGTAAAATTATGAAAACATCCTGATGGCCTGTACGGGGATCGAACCCGCGACCTTGGCGTTATTAGCACCACGCTCTCACCAACTGAGCTAACCGGCCACAATGCTCCCGTTGGCCAGGCTCGAACCTAGGCTGGAAAATTGTCTTTCAGGCTCACACTGGGTGACCGAGTTACTGCACAAACATTGAACACACCACATCGCTTAAACATTGTTAACTGTTCGTATATACAACTGGGCAGAGTGTAAATCCAAAGTAACAGAAAGACTGGTCTAACAAACCTCATTCTAAAAATTTTTGTCGCACCACAGCCCCTCCCACAAACACTGTCCCGGTATAAAAGCAGACGGCGGGACCCCGACTGAATTCGAACCTGCAGCGGACGGTTGGAGCCGGATCCAGCATGTCCGACGTGGTGTCACTCCCATTCGTTTGGGAAACGCGTCATCAGGAGCGTAAAATTTCTCTTGATTCGTACCTTTTGTAGTGAAGGAGACAGAAAGTAACTAAAACCTGCCGAAACCCGGGATCGAACCAGGGACCTTTAGATCTTCAGTCTAACGCTCTCCCAACTGAGCTATTTCGGCTTCACGTCAAACGCAGTATTCTGTCGTTCTTTTGGAGGATTTTCTATCCCCGGGTGGAATTGCCCCTCTCGCTCATTCCTCACTTCGGGCAATGTGACCCGACCAGATCTCGGAGCTCAGGTTCTGTTAATGTAAAGCTGCAGTGTTGATAAAGATACAAAGCTGACACAGCACGGGGGACCTCACCGTGTTGGACACAGCGTGAAATGCAATGACATGTTCAAATAAAGTTACAGAGCACAACACATGTGTAAAATTCCCTGTTCTTTTCTCCACACTGATGGGTTGCGAAGGGAGAGACGGGCCGAAGTCTCACTGAGCCGCACTGATCACGAGCCAAATCAAGTTCAATCTTCAGCTGCAGGTATGGTGCTGAGCCCCACACAGAAGTGAAAATGCCCGTGGTTCTTAGTTCCTCGCACAGTGGGCTACTGAGCAATACAGGAAGGGCTAATGATCATCTTAATGCTCAAGTTATCAGGGGCCACGGACTCTCTGATTCCAGGCTTGCACACGTTGGTAAGTTTCAAAATTTGCATTTTTCACACTGGCAATGAAAATAATCGATAGCCGTGCCTGTGATAAGCTAAGTTTGTTCGGGAGATGCAGTGGGCAAGGAGATATACGGAAGACTGATAAAAACCGTGACTGCCCTGACACTGTGAGCTGCAGTTAAATGTTGGCAACATTTAAAGTCAGCCAGTCTAAATTTGACAGAAATCAAGTCCTGCTGACTTTGAAACAGCACGCATTTTACAGAAATCAAGAATGTGCATTTTGTATCGCTGTATGAAGAGTGATGTTGAGCAGCGGTGTGGAAAGTTGAATCAGGGGCGGAGCATTGTTCCGTAAGGGTGCATTGCATGGTGGCAATTCAAACAGCCCCAAAACGCACTGTTCCCTGACCGGGAATCGAACCCGGGCCGCGGCGGTGAGAGCGCCGAATCCTAACCACTAGACCACCAGGGAAGCTGCAGCCAGCCTCCTGGCAGCAAGCACATCAACGCAGCTTTTCATGCTTGCTCCTTTGCAATTCAGATCCTTTCGCGCCAGGCAAACTGTTCGGACAAAATTATATTTTTTACATGAGAACACAACAGACGTGTTCGCGAAAGCACGGCACCAAGTGCGGGTAGGCATCCACTTGAAATCGATTTCCTCCTGTGTTTTTCTCTGGATGTTGTCTCTCTCGGTGCTGGGCGAACAATTCATTGATGCATTTGTCCTGAACTGAAGCCTTTTACCCATCTCGCGGGGTCAGAGCCGCTCTGTCTGTGTATTACCTGCCTGTGACACTTATCGGCAACATGCCGCCTGTTCAACAGCAAACCCAGAAAGACCAGAAAGATGTGTCTCTCAGCCCCGGTGGCAAAGGATGTTAATCCAAATATATCCCCCGTGAGAGTCTGTGTGCATTGGCTTCCTTATAAAGTTTGTATTGGAAATGTGCGGGAAAAGCGTAAAATTATGAAAACATCCTGATGGCCCGTACGGGGATCGAACCCGCGACCTTGGCGTTATTAGCACCACGCTCTCACCAACTGAGCTAACCGGCCACAATGCTCCCGTTGGCCAGGCTCGAACCTAGGCTGGAAAATTGTCTTTCAGGCTCACACTGGGTGACCGAGTTACTGCACAAACATTGAACACACCACATCGCTTAAACATTGTTAACTGTTCGTATATACAACTGGGCAGAGTGTAAATCCAAAGTAACAGAAAGACTGGTCTAACAAACCTCATTCTAAAGTTTTTTGTCGCACCACAGCCCCTCCCACAAACACTGTCCCAGTATAAAAGCAGACGGCGGGACCCCGACTGAATTCGAACCTGCAGCGGACGGTTGGAGCCGGATCCAGCATGTCCGACGTGGTTTCACTCCCATTCGTTTGGGAAACGCGTCATCAGGAGCGTAAAATTTCTCTTGATTCGTACCTTTTGTCGTGAAGGAGACAGAAAGTAACTAAAACCTGCCGAAACCCGGGATCGAACCAGGGACCTTTAGATCTTCAGTCTAACGCTCTCCCAACTGAGCTATTTCGGCTTCACATCAAACGCAGTATTCTGTCGTTCTTTTGGAGGATTTTCTATCCCCGGGTGGAATTGCCCCTCTCGCTCATTCCTCACTTCGGGCAATGTGACCCGACCAGATCTCGGAGCTCAGGTTCTGTTAATGTAAAGCTGCAGTGTTGATAAAGATACAAAGCTGACACAGCACGGGGGACCTCACCGTGTTGGACACAGCGTGAAATGCAATGACATGTTCAAATAAAGTTACAGAGCACAACACATGTGTAAAATTCCCTGTTCTTTTCTCCACACTGATGGGTTGCGAAGGGAGAGACGGGCCGAAGTCTCACTGAGCCGCACTGATCACGAGCCAAATCAAGTTCAATCTTCAGCTGCAGGTATGGTGCTGAGCCCCACACAGAAGTGAAAATGCCCGTGGTTCTTAGTTCCTCGCACAGTGGGCTACTGAGCAATACAGGAAGGGCTAATGATCATCTTAATGCTCAAGTTATCAGGGGCCACGGACTCTCTGATTCCAGGCTTGCACACGTTGGTAAGTTTCAAAATTTGCATTTTTCACACTGGCAATGAAAATAATCGATAGCCGTGCCTGTGATAAGCTAAGTTTGTTCGGGAGATGCAGTGGGCAAGGAGATATACGGAAGACTGATAAAAACCGTGACTGCCCTGACACTGTGAGCTGCAGTTAAATGTTGGCAACATTTAAAGTCAGCCAGTCTAAATTTGACAGAAATCAAGTCCTGCTGACTTTGAAACAGCACGCATTTTACAGAAATCAAGAATGTGCATTTTGTATCGCTGTATGAAGAGTGATGTTGAGCAGCGGTGTGGAAAGTTGAATCAGGGGCGGAGCATTGTTCCGTAAGGGTGCATTGCATGGTGGCAATTCAAACAGCCCCAAAACGCACTGTTCCCTGACCGGGAATCGAACCCGGGCCGCGGCGGTGAGAGCGCCGAATCCTAACCACTAGACCACCAGGGAAGCTGCAGCCAGCCTCCTGGCAGCAAGCACATCAACGCAGCTTTTCATGCTTGCTCCTTTGCAATTCAGATCCTTTCGCGCCAGGCAAACTGTTCGGACAAAATTATATTTTTTACATGAGAACACAACAGACGTGTTCGCGAAAGCACGGCACCAAGTGCGGGTAGGCATCCACTTGAAATCGATTTCCTCCTGTGTTTTTCTCTGGATGTTGTCTCTCTCGGTGCTGGGCGAACAATTCATTGATGCATTTGTCCTGAACTGAAGCCTTTTACCCATCTCGCGGGGTCAGAGCCGCTCTGTCTGTGTATTACCTGCCTGTGACACTTATCGGCAACATGCCGCCTGTTCAACTTTCAACAGCAAACCCAGAAAGACCAGAAAGATGTGTCTCTCAGCCCCGGTGGCAAAGGATGTTAATCCAAATATATCCCCCGTGAGAGTCTGTGTGCATTGGCTTCCTTATAAAGTTTGTATTGGAAATGTGCGGGAAAAGCGTAAAATTATGAAAACATCCTGATGGCCTGTACGGGGATCGAACCCGCGACCTTGGCGTTATTAGCACCACGCTCTCACCAACTGAGCTAACCGGCCACAATGCTCCCGTTGGCCAGGCTCGAACCTAGGCTGGAAAATTGTCTTTCAGGCTCACACTGGGTGACCGAGTTACTGCACAAACATTGAACACACCACATCGCTTAAACATTGTTAACTGTTCGTATATACAACTGGGCAGAGTGTAAATCCAAAGTAACAGAAAGACTGGTCTAACAAACCTCATTCTAAAAATTTTTGTCGCACCACAGCCCCTCCCACAAACACTGTCCCGGTATAAAAGCAGACGGCGGGACCCCGACTGAATTCGAACCTGCAGCGGACGGTTGGAGCCGGATCCAGCATGTCCGACGTGGTGTCACTCCCATTCGTTTGGGAAACGCGTCATCAGGAGCGTAAAATTTCTCTTGATTCGTACCTTTTGTAGTGAAGGAGACAGAAAGTAACTAAAACCTGCCGAAACCCGGGATCGAACCAGGGACCTTTAGATCTTCAGTCTAACGCTCTCCCAACTGAGCTATTTCGGCTTCACGTCAAACGCAGTATTCTGTCGTTCTTTTGGAGGATTTTCTATCCCCGGGTGGAATTGCCCCTCTCGCTCATTCCTCACTTCGGGCAATGTGACCCGACCAGATCTCGGAGCTCAGGTTCTGTTAATGTAAAGCTGCAGTGTTGATAAAGATACAAAGCTGACACAGCACGGGGGACCTCACCGTGTTGGACACAGCGTGAAATGCAATGACATGTTCAAATAAAGTTACAGAGCACAACACATGTGTAAAATTCCCTGTTCTTTTCTCCACACTGATGGGTTGCGAAGGGAGAGACGGGCCGAAGTCTCACTGAGCCGCACTGATCACGAGCCAAATCAAGTTCAATCTTCAGCTGCAGGTATGGTGCTGAGCCCCACACAGAAGTGAAAATGCCCGTGGTTCTTAGTTCCTCGCACAGTGGGCTACTGAGCAATACAGGAAGGGCTAATGATCATCTTAATGCTCAAGTTATCAGGGGCCACGGACTCTCTGATTCCAGGCTTGCACACGTTGGTAAGTTTCAAAATTTGCATTTTTCACACTGGCAATGAAAATAATCGATAGCCGTGCCTGTGATAAGCTAAGTTTGTTCGGGAGATGCAGTGGGCAAGGAGATATACGGAAGACTGATAAAAACCGTGACTGCCCTGACACTGTGAGCTGCAGTTAAATGTTGGCAACATTTAAAGTCAGCCAGTCTAAATTTGACAGAAATCAAGTCCTGCTGACTTTGAAACAGCACGCATTTTACAGAAATCAAGAATGTGCATTTTGTATCGCTGTATGAAGAGTGATGTTGAGCAGCGGTGTGGAAAGTTGAATCAGGGGCGGAGCATTGTTCCGTAAGGGTGCATTGCATGGTGGCAATTCAAACAGCCCCAAAACGCACTGTTCCCTGACCGGGAATCGAACCCGGGCCGCGGCGGTGAGAGCGCCGAATCCTAACCACTAGACCACCAGGGAAGCTGCAGCCAGCCTCCTGGCAGCAAGCACATCAACGCAGCTTTTCATGCTTGCTCCTTTGCAATTCAGATCCTTTCGCGCCAGGCAAACTGTTCGGACAAAATTATATTTTTTACATGAGAACACAACAGACGTGTTCGCGAAAGCACGGCACCAAGTGCGGGTAGGCATCCACTTGAAATCGATTTCCTCCTGTGTTTTTCTCTGGATGTTGTCTCTCTCGGTGCTGGGCGAACAATTCATTGATGCATTTGTCCTGAACTGAAGCCTTTTACCCATCTCGCGGGGTCAGAGCCGCTCTGTCTGTGTATTACCTGCCTGTGACACTTATCGGCAACATGCCGCCTGTTCAACAGCAAACCCAGAAAGACCAGAAAGATGTGTCTCTCAGCCCCGGTGGCAAAGGATGTTAATCCAAATATATCCCCCGTGAGAGTCTGTGTGCATTGGCTTCCTTATAAAGTTTGTATTGGAAATGTGCGGGAAAAGCGTAAAATTATGAAAACATCCTGATGGCCCGTACGGGGATCGAACCCGCGACCTTGGCGTTATTAGCACCACGCTCTCACCAACTGAGCTAACCGGCCACAATGCTCCCGTTGGCCAGGCTCGAACCTAGGCTGGAAAATTGTCTTTCAGGCTCACACTGGGTGACCGAGTTACTGCACAAACATTGAACACACCACATCGCTTAAACATTGTTAACTGTTCGTATATACAACTGGGCAGAGTGTAAATCCAAAGTAACAGAAAGACTGGTCTAACAAACCTCATTCTAAAGTTTTTTGTCGCACCACAGCCCCTCCCACAAACACTGTCCCAGTATAAAAGCAGACGGCGGGACCCCGACTGAATTCGAACCTGCAGCGGACGGTTGGAGCCGGATCCAGCATGTCCGACGTGGTTTCACTCCCATTCGTTTGGGAAACGCGTCATCAGGAGCGTAAAATTTCTCTTGATTCGTACCTTTTGTCGTGAAGGAGACAGAAAGTAACTAAAACCTGCCGAAACCCGGGATCGAACCAGGGACCTTTAGATCTTCAGTCTAACGCTCTCCCAACTGAGCTATTTCGGCTTCACATCAAACGCAGTATTCTGTCGTTCTTTTGGAGGATTTTCTATCCCCGGGTGGAATTGCCCCTCTCGCTCATTCCTCACTTCGGGCAATGTGACCCGACCAGATCTCGGAGCTCAGGTTCTGTTAATGTAAAGCTGCAGTGTTGATAAAGATACAAAGCTGACACAGCACGGGGGACCTCACCGTGTTGGACACAGCGTGAAATGCAATGACATGTTCAAATAAAGTTACAGAGCACAACACATGTGTAAAATTCCCTGTTCTTTTCTCCACACTGATGGGTTGCGAAGGGAGAGACGGGCCGAAGTCTCACTGAGCCGCACTGATCACGAGCCAAATCAAGTTCAATCTTCAGCTGCAGGTATGGTGCTGAGCCCCACACAGAAGTGAAAATGCCCGTGGTTCTTAGTTCCTCGCACAGTGGGCTACTGAGCAATACAGGAAGGGCTAATGATCATCTTAATGCTCAAGTTATCAGGGGCCACGGACTCTCTGATTCCAGGCTTGCACACGTTGGTAAGTTTCAAAATTTGCATTTTTCACACTGGCAATGAAAATAATCGATAGCCGTGCCTGTGATAAGCTAAGTTTGTTCGGGAGATGCAGTGGGCAAGGAGATATACGGAAGACTGATAAAAACCGTGACTGCCCTGACACTGTGAGCTGCAGTTAAATGTTGGCAACATTTAAAGTCAGCCAGTCTAAATTTGACAGAAATCAAGTCCTGCTGACTTTGAAACAGCACGCATTTTACAGAAATCAAGAATGTGCATTTTGTATCGCTGTATGAAGAGTGATGTTGAGCAGCGGTGTGGAAAGTTGAATCAGGGGCGGAGCATTGTTCCGTAAGGGTGCATTGCATGGTGGCAATTCAAACAGCCCCAAAACGCACTGTTCCCTGACCGGGAATCGAACCCGGGCCGCGGCGGTGAGAGCGCCGAATCCTAACCACTAGACCACCAGGGAAGCTGCAGCCAGCCTCCTGGCAGCAAGCACATCAACGCAGCTTTTCATGCTTGCTCCTTTGCAATTCAGATCCTTTCGCGCCAGGCAAACTGTTCGGACAAAATTATATTTTTTACATGAGAACACAACAGACGTGTTCGCGAAAGCACGGCACCAAGTGCGGGTAGGCATCCACTTGAAATCGATTTCCTCCTGTGTTTTTCTCTGGATGTTGTCTCTCTCGGTGCTGGGCGAACAATTCATTGATGCATTTGTCCTGAACTGAAGCCTTTTACCCATCTCGCGGGGTCAGAGCCGCTCTGTCTGTGTATTACCTGCCTGTGACACTTATCGGCAACATGCCGCCTGTTCAACTTTCAACAGCAAACCCAGAAAGATGTGTCTCTCAGCCCCGGTGGCAAAGGATGTTAATCCAAATATATCCCCCGTGAGAGTCTGTGTGCATTGGCTTCCTTATAAAGTTTGTATTGGAAATGTGCGGGAAAAGCGTAAAATTATGAAAACATCCTGATGGCCCGTACGGGGATCGAACCCGCGACCTTGGCGTTATTAGCACCACGCTCTCACCAACTGAGCTAACCGGCCACAATGCTCCCGTTGGCCAGGCTCGAACCTAGGCTGGGAAATTGTCTTTCAGGCTCACACTGGGTGACCGAGTTACTGCACAAACATTGAACACACCACATCGCTTAAACATTGTTAACTGTTCGTATATACAACTGGGCAGAGTGTAAATCCAAAGTAACAGAAAGACTGGTCTAACAAACCTCATTCTAAAATTTTTTGTCGCACCACAGCCCCTCCCACAAACACTGTCCCGGTATAAAAGCAGACGGCGGGACCCCGACTGAATTCGAACCTGCAGCGGACGGTTGGAGCCGGATCCAGCATGTCCGACGTGGTGTCACTCCCATTCGTTTGGGAAACGCGTCATCAGGAGCGTAAAATTTCTCTTGATTCGTACCTTTTGTAGTGAAGGAGACAGAAAGTAACTAAAACCTGCCGAAACCCGGGATCGAACCAGGGACCTTTAGATCTTCAGTCTAACGCTCTCCCAACTGAGCTATTTCGGCTTCACGTCAAACGTAGTATTCTGTCGTTCTTTTGGAGGATTTTCTATCCCCGGGTGGAATTGCCCCTCTCGCTCATTCCTCACTTCGGGCAATGTGACCCGACCAGATCTCGGAGCTCAGGTTCTGTTAATGTAAAGCTGCAGTGTTGATAAAGATACAAAGCTGACACAGCACGGGGGACCTCACCGTGTTGGACACAGCGTGAAATGCAATGACATGTTCAAATAAAGTTACAGAGCACAACACATGTGTAAAATTCCCTGTTCTTTTCTCCACACTGATGGGTTGCGAAGGGAGAGACGGGCCGAAGTCTCACTGAGCCGCACTGATCACGAGCCAAATCAAGTTCAATCTTCAGCTGCAGGTATGGTGCTGAGCCCCACACAGAAGTGAAAATGCCCGTGGTTCTTAGTTCCTCGCACAGTGGGCTACTGAGCAATACAGGAAGGGCTAATGATCATCTTAATGCTCAAGTTATCAGGGGCCACGGACTCTCTGATTCCAGGCTTGCACACGTTGGTAAGTTTCAAAATTTGCATTTTTCACACTGGCAATGAAAATAATCGATAGCCGTGCCTGTGATAAGCTAAGTTTGTTCGGGAGATGCAGTGGGCAAGGAGATATACGGAAGACTGATAAAAACCGTGACTGCCCTGACACTGTGAGCTGCAGTTAAATGTTGGCAACATTTAAAGTCAGCCAGTCTAAATTTGACAGAAATCAAGTCCTGCTGACTTTGAAACAGCACGCATTTTACAGAAATCAAGAATGTGCATTTTGTATCGCTGTATGAAGAGTGATGTTGAGCAGCGGTGTGGAAAGTTGAATCAGGGGCGGAGCATTGTTCCGTAAGGGTGCATTGCATGGTGGCAATTCAAACAGCCCCAAAACGCACTGTTCCCTGACCGGGAATCGAACCCGGGCCGCGGCGGTGAGAGCGCCGAATCCTAACCACTAGACCACCAGGGAAGCTGCAGCCAGCCTCCTGGCAGCAAGCACATCAACGCAGCTTTTCATGCTTGCTCCTTTGCAATTCAGATCCTTTCGCGCCAGGCAAACTGTTCGGACAAAATTATATTTTTTACATGAGAACACAACAGACGTGTTCGCGAAAGCACGGCACCAAGTGCGGGTAGGCATCCACTTGAAATCGATTTCCTCCTGTGTTTTTCTCTGGATGTTGTCTCTCTCGGTGCTGGGCGAACAATTCATTGATGCATTTGTCCTGAACTGAAGCCTTTTACCCATCTCGCGGGGGCAGAGCCGCTCTGTCTGTGTATTACCTGCCTGTGACACTTATCGGCAACATGCCGCCTGTTCAACTTTCAACAGCAAACCCAGAAAGATGTGTCTCTCAGCCCCGGTGGCAAAGGATGTTAATCCAAATATATCCCCCGTGAGAGTCTGTGTGCATTGGCTTCCTTATAAAGTTTGTATTGGAAATGTGCGGGAAAAGCGTAAAATTATGAAAACATCCTGATGGCCCGTACGGGAATCGAACCCGCGACCTTGGCGTTATTAGCACCACGCTCTCACCAACTGAGCTAACCGGCCACAATGCTCCCGTTGGCCAGGCTCGAACCTAGGCTGGGAAATTGTCTTTCAGGCTCACACTGGGTGACCGAGTTACTGCACAAACATTGAACACACCACATCGCTTAAACATTGTTAACTGTTCGTATATACAACTGGGCAGAGTGTAAATCCAAAGTAACAGAAAGACTGGTCTAACAAACCTCATTCTAAAAATTTTTGTCGCACCACAGCCCCTCCCACAAACACTGTCCCGGTATAAAAGCAGACGGCGGGACCCCGACTGAATTCGAACCTGCAGCGGACGGTTGGAGCCGGATCCAGCATGTCCGACGTGGTGTCACTCCCATTCGTTTGGGAAACGCGTCATCAGGAGCGTAAAATTTCTCTTGATTCGTACCTTTTGTAGTGAAGGAGACAGAAAGTAACTAAAACCTGCCGAAACCCGGGATCGAACCAGGGACCTTTAGATCTTCAGTCTAACGCTCTCCCAACTGAGCTATTTCGGCTTCACGTCAAACGCAGTATTCTGTCGTTCTTTTGGAGGATTTTCTATCCCCGGGTGGAATTGCCCCTCTCGCTCATTCCTCACTTCGGGCAATGTGACCCGACCAGATCTCGGAGCTCAGGTTCTGTTAATGTAAAGCTGCAGTGTTGATAAAGATACAAAGCTGACACAGCACGGGGGACCTCACCGTGTTGGACACAGCGTGAAATGCAATGACATGTTCAAATAAAGTTACAGAGCACAACACATGTGTAAAATTCCCTGTTCTTTTCTCCACACTGATGGGTTGCGAAGGGAGAGACGGGCCGAAGTCTCACTGAGTCGCACTGATCACGAGCCAAATCAAGTTCAATCTTCAGCTGCAGGTATGGTGCTGAGCCCCACACAGAAGTGAAAATGCCCGTGGTTCTTAGTTCCTCGCACAGTGGGCTACTGAGCAATACAGGAAGGGCTAATGATCATCTTAATGCTCAAGTTATCAGGGGCCACGGACTCTCTGATTCCAGGCTTGCACACGTTGGTAAGTTTCAAAATTTGCATTTTTCACACTGGCAATGAAAATAATCGATAGCCGTGCCTGTGATAAGCTAAGTTTGTTCGGGAGATGCAGTGGGCAAGGAGATATACGGAAGACTGATAAAAACCGTGACTGCCCTGACACTGTGAGCTGCAGTTAAATGTTGGCAACATTTAAAGTCAGCCAGTCTAAATTTGACAGAAATCAAGTCCTGCTGACTTTGAAACAGCACGCATTTTACAGAAATCAAGAATGTGCATTTTGTATCGCTGTATGAAGAGTGATGTTGAGCAGCGGTGTGGAAAGTTGAATCAGGGGCGGAGCATTGTTCCGTAAGGGTGCATTGCATGGTGGCAATTCAAACAGCCCCAAAACGCACTGTTCCCTGACCGGGAATCGAACCCGGGCCGCGGCGGTGAGAGCGCCGAATCCTAACCACTAGACCACCAGGGAAGCTGCAGCCAGCCTCCTGGCAGCAAGCACATCAACGCAGCTTTTCATGCTTGCTCCTTTGCAATTCAGATCCTTTCGCGCCAGGCAAACTGTTCGGACAAAATTATATTTTTTACATGAGAACACAACAGACGTGTTCGCGAAAGCACGGCACCAAGTGCGGGTAGGCATCCACTTGAAATCGATTTCCTCCTGTGTTTTTCTCTGGATGTTGTCTCTCTCGGTGCTGGGCGAACAATTCATTGATGCATTTGTCCTGAACTGAAGCCTTTTACCCATCTCGCGGGGGCAGAGCCGCTCTGTCTGTGTATTACCTGCCTGTGACACTTATCGGCAACATGCCGCCTGTTCAACTTTCAACAGCAAACCCAGAAAGATGTGTCTCTCAGCCCCGGTGGCAAAGGATGTTAATCCAAATATATCCCCCGTGAGAGTCTGTGTGCATTGGCTTCCTTATAAAGTTTGTATTGGAAATGTGCGGGAAAAGCGTAAAATTATGAAAACATCCTGATGGCCCGTACGGGGATCGAACCCGCGACCTTGGCGTTATTAGCACCACGCTCTCACCAACTGAGCTAACCGGCCACAATGCTCCCGTTGGCCAGGCTCGAACCTAGGCTGGGAAATTGTCTTTCAGGCTCACACTGGGTGACCGAGTTACTGCACAAACATTGAACACACCACATCGCTTAAACATTGTTAACTGTTCGTATATACAACTGGGCAGAGTGTAAATCCAAAGTAACAGAAAGACTGGTCTAACAAACCTCATTCTAAAAATTTTTGTCGCACCACAGCCCCTCCCACAAACACTGTCCCGGTATAAAAGCAGACGGCGGGACCCCGACTGAATTCGAACCTGCAGCGGACGGTTGGAGCCGGATCCAGCATGTCCGACGTGGTGTCACTCCCATTCGTTTGGGAAACGCGTCATCAGGAGCGTAAAATTTCTCTTGATTCGTACCTTTTGTAGTGAAGGAGACAGAAAGTAACTAAAACCTGCCGAAACCCGGGATCGAACCAGGGACCTTTAGATCTTCAGTCTAACGCTCTCCCAACTGAGCTATTTCGGCTTCACGTCAAACGCAGTATTCTGTCGTTCTTTTGGAGGATTTTCTATCCCCGGGTGGAATTGCCCCTCTCGCTCATTCCTCACTTCGGGCAATGTGACCCGACCAGATCTCGGAGCTCAGGTTCTGTTAATGTAAAGCTGCAGTGTTGATAAAGATACAAAGCTGACACAGCACGGGGGACCTCACCGTGTTGGACACAGCGTGAAATGCAATGACATGTTCAAATAAAGTTACAGAGCACAACACATGTGTAAAATTCCCTGTTCTTTTCTCCACACTGATGGGTTGCGAAGGGAGAGACGGGCCGAAGTCTCACTGAGCCGCACTGATCACGAGCCAAATCAAGTTCAATCTTCAGCTGCAGGTATGGTGCTGAGCCCCACACAGAAGTGAAAATGCCCGTGGTTCTTAGTTCCTCGCACAGTGGGCTACTGAGCAATACAGGAAGGGCTAATGATCATCTTAATGCTCAAGTTATCAGGGGCCACGGACTCTCTGATTCCAGGCTTGCACACGTTGGTAAGTTTCAAAATTTGCATTTTTCACACTGGCAATGAAAATAATCGATAGCCGTGCCTGTGATAAGCTAAGTTTGTTCGGGAGATGCAGTGGGCAAGGAGATATACGGAAGACTGATAAAAACCGTGACTGCCCTGACACTGTGAGCTGCAGTTAAATGTTGGCAACATTTAAAGTCAGCCAGTCTAAATTTGACAGAAATCAAGTCCTGCTGACTTTGAAACAGCACGCATTTTACAGAAATCAAGAATGTGCATTTTGTATCGCTGTATGAAGAGTGATGTTGAGCAGCGGTGTGGAAAGTTGAATCAGGGGCGGAGCATTGTTCCGTAAGGGTGCATTGCATGGTGGCAATTCAAACAGCCCCAAAACGCACTGTTCCCTGACCGGGAATCGAACCCGGGCCGCGGCGGTGAGAGCGCCGAATCCTAACCACTAGACCACCAGGGAAGCTGCAGCCAGCCTCCTGGCAGCAAGCACATCAACGCAGCTTTTCATGCTTGCTCCTTTGCAATTCAGATCCTTTCGCGCCAGGCAAACTGTTCGGACAAAATTATATTTTTTACATGAGAACACAACAGACGTGTTCGCGAAAGCACGGCACCAAGTGCGGGTAGGCATCCACTTGAAATCGATTTCCTCCTGTGTTTTTCTCTGGATGTTGTCTCTCTCGGTGCTGGGCGAACAATTCATTGATGCATTTGTCCTGAACTGAAGCCTTTTACCCATCTCGCGGGGTCAGAGCCGCTCTGTCTGTGTATTACCTGCCTGTGACACTTATCGGCAACAAGCCGCCTGTTCAACTTTCAACAGCAAACCCAGAAAGATGTGTCTCTCAGCCCCGGTGGCAAAGGATGTTAATCCAAATATATCCCCCGTGAGAGTCTGTGTGCATTGGCTTCCTTATAAAGTTTGTATTGGAAATGTGCGGGAAAAGCGTAAAATTATGAAAACATCCTGATGGCCCGTACGGGGATCGAACCCGCGACCTTGGCGTTATTAGCACCACGCTCTCACCAACTGAGCTAACCGGCCACAATGCTCCCGTTGGCCAGGCTCGAACCTAGGCTGGGAAATTGTCTTTCAGGCTCACACTGGGTGACCGAGTTACTGCACAAACATTGAACACACCACATCGCTTAAACATTGTTAACTGTTCGTATATACAACTGGGCAGAGTGTAAATCCAAAGTAACAGAAAGACTGGTCTAACAAACCTCATTCTAAAAATTTTTGTCGCACCACAGCCCCTCCCACAAACACTGTCCCGGTATAAAAGCAGACGGCGGGACCCCGACTGAATTCGAACCTGCAGCGGACGGTTGGAGCCGGATCCAGCATGTCCGACGTGGTGTCACTCCCATTCGTTTGGGAAACGCGTCATCAGGAGCGTAAAATTTCTCTTGATTCGTACCTTTTGTAGTGAAGGAGACAGAAAGTAACTAAAACCTGCCGAAACCCGGGATCGAACCAGGGACCTTTAGATCTTCAGTCTAACGCTCTCCCAACTGAGCTATTTCGGCTTCACGTCAAACGCAGTATTCTGTCGTTCTTTTGGAGGATTTTCTATCCCCGGGTGGAATTGCCCCTCTCGCTCATTCCTCACTTCGGGCAATGTGACCCGACCAGATCTCGGAGCTCAGGTTCTGTTAATGTAAAGCTGCAGTGTTGATAAAGATACAAAGCTGACACAGCACGGGGGACCTCACCGTGTTGGACACAGCGTGAAATGCAATGACATGTTCAAATAAAGTTACAGAGCACAACACATGTGTAAAATTCCCTGTTCTTTTCTCCACACTGATGGGTTGCGAAGGGAGAGACGGGCCGAAGTCTCACTGAGTCGCACTGATCACGAGCCAAATCAAGTTCAATCTTCAGCTGCAGGTATGGTGCTGAGCCCCACACAGAAGTGAAAATGCCCGTGGTTCTTAGTTCCTCGCACAGTGGGCTACTGAGCAATACAGGAAGGGCTAATGATCATCTTAATGCTCAAGTTATCAGGGGCCACGGACTCTCTGATTCCAGGCTTGCACACGTTGGTAAGTTTCAAAATTTGCATTTTTCACACTGGCAATGAAAATAATCGATAGCCGTGCCTGTGATAAGCTAAGTTTGTTCGGGAGATGCAGTGGGCAAGGAGATATACGGAAGACTGATAAAAACCGTGACTGCCCTGACACTGTGAGCTGCAGTTAAATGTTGGCAACATTTAAAGTCAGCCAGTCTAAATTTGACAGAAATCAAGTCCTGCTGACTTTGAAACAGCACGCATTTTACAGAAATCAAGAATGTGCATTTTGTATCGCTGTATGAAGAGTGATGTTGAGCAGCGGTGTGGAAAGTTGAATCAGGGGCGGAGCATTGTTCCGTAAGGGTGCATTGCATGGTGGCAATTCAAACAGCCCCAAAACGCACTGTTCCCTGACCGGGAATCGAACCCGGGCCGCGGCGGTGAGAGCGCCGAATCCTAACCACTAGACCACCAGGGAAGCTGCAGCCAGCCTCCTGGCAGCAAGCACATCAACGCAGCTTTTCATGCTTGCTCCTTTGCAATTCAGATCCTTTCGCGCCAGGCAAACTGTTCGGACAAAATTATATTTTTTACATGAGAACACAACAGACGTGTTCGCGAAAGCACGGCACCAAGTGCGGGTAGGCATCCACTTGAAATCGATTTCCTCCTGTGTTTTTCTCTGGATGTTGTCTCTCTCGGTGCTGGGCGAACAATTCATTGATGCATTTGTCCTGAACTGAAGCCTTTTACCCATCTCGCGGGGGCAGAGCCGCTCTGTCTGTGTATTACCTGCCTGTGACACTTATCGGCAACATGCCGCCTGTTCAACTTTCAACAGCAAACCCAGAAAGATGTGTCTCTCAGCCCCGGTGGCAAAGGATGTTAATCCAAATATATCCCCCGTGAGAGTCTGTGTGCATTGGCTTCCTTATAAAGTTTGTATTGGAAATGTGCGGGAAAAGCGTAAAATTATGAAAACATCCTGATGGCCCGTACGGGGATCGAACCCGCGACCTTGGCGTTATTAGCACCACGCTCTCACCAACTGAGCTAACCGGCCACAATGCTCCCGTTGGCCAGGCTCGAACCTAGGCTGGGAAATTGTCTTTCAGGCTCACACTGGGTGACCGAGTTACTGCACAAACATTGAACACACCACATCGCTTAAACATTGTTAACTGTTCGTATATACAACTGGGCAGAGTGTAAATCCAAAGTAACAGAAAGACTGGTCTAACAAACCTCATTCTAAAAATTTTTGTCGCACCACAGCCCCTCCCACAAACACTGTCCCGGTATAAAAGCAGACGGCGGGACCCCGACTGAATTCGAACCTGCAGCGGACGGTTGGAGCCGGATCCAGCATGTCCGACGTGGTGTCACTCCCATTCGTTTGGGAAACGCGTCATCAGGAGCGTAAAATTTCTCTTGATTCGTACCTTTTGTAGTGAAGGAGACAGAAAGTAACTAAAACCTGCCGAAACCCGGGATCGAACCAGGGACCTTTAGATCTTCAGTCTAACGCTCTCCCAACTGAGCTATTTCGGCTTCACGTCAAACGCAGTATTCTGTCGTTCTTTTGGAGGATTTTCTATCCCCGGGTGGAATTGCCCCTCTCGCTCATTCCTCACTTCGGGCAATGTGACCCGACCAGATCTCGGAGCTCAGGTTCTGTTAATGTAAAGCTGCAGTGTTGATAAAGATACAAAGCTGACACAGCACGGGGGACCTCACCGTGTTGGACACAGCGTGAAATGCAATGACATGTTCAAATAAAGTTACAGAGCACAACACATGTGTAAAATTCCCTGTTCTTTTCTCCACACTGATGGGTTGCGAAGGGAGAGACGGGCCGAAGTCTCACTGAGTCGCACTGATCACGAGCCAAATCAAGTTCAATCTTCAGCTGCAGGTATGGTGCTGAGCCCCACACAGAAGTGAAAATGCCCGTGGTTCTTAGTTCCTCGCACAGTGGGCTACTGAGCAATACAGGAAGGGCTAATGATCATCTTAATGCTCAAGTTATCAGGGGCCACGGACTCTCTGATTCCAGGCTTGCACACGTTGGTAAGTTTCAAAATTTGCATTTTTCACACTGGCAATGAAAATAATCGATAGCCGTGCCTGTGATAAGCTAAGTTTGTTCGGGAGATGCAGTGGGCAAGGAGATATACGGAAGACTGATAAAAACCGTGACTGCCCTGACACTGTGAGCTGCAGTTAAATGTTGGCAACATTTAAAGTCAGCCAGTCTAAATTTGACAGAAATCAAGTCCTGCTGACTTTGAAACAGCACGCATTTTACAGAAATCAAGAATGTGCATTTTGTATCGCTGTATGAAGAGTGATGTTGAGCAGCGGTGTGGAAAGTTGAATCAGGGGCGGAGCATTGTTCCGTAAGGGTGCATTGCATGGTGGCAATTCAAACAGCCCCAAAACGCACTGTTCCCTGACCGGGAATCGAACCCGGGCCGCGGCGGTGAGAGCGCCGAATCCTAACCACTAGACCACCAGGGAAGCTGCAGCCAGCCTCCTGGCAGCAAGCACATCAACGCAGCTTTTCATGCTTGCTCCTTTGCAATTCAGATCCTTTCGCGCCAGGCAAACTGTTCGGACAAAATTATATTTTTTACATGAGAACACAACAGACGTGTTCGCGAAAGCACGGCACCAAGTGCGGGTAGGCATCCACTTGAAATCGATTTCCTCCTGTGTTTTTCTCTGGATGTTGTCTCTCTCGGTGCTGGGCGAACAATTCATTGATGCATTTGTCCTGAACTGAAGCCTTTTACCCATCTCGCGGGGGCAGAGCCGCTCTGTCTGTGTATTACCTGCCTGTGACACTTATCGGCAACATGCCGCCTGTTCAACTTTCAACAGCAAACCCAGAAAGATGTGTCTCTCAGCCCCGGTGGCAAAGGATGTTAATCCAAATATATCCCCCGTGAGAGTCTGTGTGCATTGGCTTCCTTATAAAGTTTGTATTGGAAATGTGCGGGAAAAGCGTAAAATTATGAAAACATCCTGATGGCCCGTACGGGGATCGAACCCGCGACCTTGGCGTTATTAGCACCACGCTCTCACCAACTGAGCTAACCGGCCACAATGCTCCCGTTGGCCAGGCTCGAACCTAGGCTGGGAAATTGTCTTTCAGGCTCACACTGGGTGACCGAGTTACTGCACAAACATTGAACACACCACATCGCTTAAACATTGTTAACTGTTCGTATATACAACTGGGCAGAGTGTAAATCCAAAGTAACAGAAAGACTGGTCTAACAAACCTCATTCTAAAAATTTTTGTCGCACCACAGCCCCTCCCACAAACACTGTCCCGGTATAAAAGCAGACGGCGGGACCCCGACTGAATTCGAACCTGCAGCGGACGGTTGGAGCCGGATCCAGCATGTCCGACGTGGTGTCACTCCCATTCGTTTGGGAAACGCGTCATCAGGAGCGTAAAATTTCTCTTGATTCGTACCTTTTGTAGTGAAGGAGACAGAAAGTAACTAAAACCTGCCGAAACCCGGGATCGAACCAGGGACCTTTAGATCTTCAGTCTAACGCTCTCCCAACTGAGCTATTTCGGCTTCACGTCAAACGCAGTATTCTGTCGTTCTTTTGGAGGATTTTCTATCCCCGGGTGGAATTGCCCCTCTCGCTCATTCCTCACTTCGGGCAATGTGACCCGACCAGATCTCGGAGCTCAGGTTCTGTTAATGTAAAGCTGCAGTGTTGATAAAGATACAAAGCTGACACAGCACGGGGGACCTCACCGTGTTGGACACAGCGTGAAATGCAATGACATGTTCAAATAAAGTTACAGAGCACAACACATGTGTAAAATTCCCTGTTCTTTTCTCCACACTGATGGGTTGCGAAGGGAGAGACGGGCCGAAGTCTCACTGAGCCGCACTGATCACGAGCCAAATCAAGTTCAATCTTCAGCTGCAGGTATGGTGCTGAGCCCCACACAGAAGTGAAAATGCCCGTGGTTCTTAGTTCCTCGCACAGTGGGCTACTGAGCAATACAGGAAGGGCTAATGATCATCTTAATGCTCAAGTTATCAGGGGCCACGGACTCTCTGATTCCAGGCTTGCACACGTTGGTAAGTTTCAAAATTTGCATTTTTCACACTGGCAATGAAAATAATCGATAGCCGTGCCTGTGATAAGCTAAGTTTGTTCGGGAGATGCAGTGGGCAAGGAGATATACGGAAGACTGATAAAAACCGTGACTGCCCTGACACTGTGAGCTGCAGTTAAATGTTGGCAACATTTAAAGTCAGCCAGTCTAAATTTGACAGAAATCAAGTCCTGCTGACTTTGAAACAGCACGCATTTTACAGAAATCAAGAATGTGCATTTTGTATCGCTGTATGAAGAGTGATGTTGAGCAGCGGTGTGGAAAGTTGAATCAGGGGCGGAGCATTGTTCCGTAAGGGTGCATTGCATGGTGGCAATTCAAACAGCCCCAAAACGCACTGTTCCCTGACCGGGAATCGAACCCGGGCCGCGGCGGTGAGAGCGCCGAATCCTAACCACTAGACCACCAGGGAAGCTGCAGCCAGCCTCCTGGCAGCAAGCACATCAACGCAGCTTTTCATGCTTGCTCCTTTGCAATTCAGATCCTTTCGCGCCAGGCAAACTGTTCGGACAAAATTATATTTTTTACATGAGAACACAACAGACGTGTTCGCGAAAGCACGGCACCAAGTGCGGGTAGGCATCCACTTGAAATCGATTTCCTCCTGTGTTTTTCTCTGGATGTTGTCTCTCTCGGTGCTGGGCGAACAATTCATTGATGCATTTGTCCTGAACTGAAGCCTTTTACCCATCTCGCGGGGTCAGAGCCGCTCTGTCTGTGTATTACCTGCCTGTGACACTTATCGGCAACATGCCGCCTGTTCAACTTTCAACAGCAAACCCAGAAAGATGTGTCTCTCAGCCCCGGTGGCAAAGGATGTTAATCCAAATATATCCCCCGTGAGAGTCTGTGTGCATTGGCTTCCTTATAAAGTTTGTATTGGAAATGTGCGGGAAAAGCGTAAAATTATGAAAACATCCTGATGGCCCGTACGGGGATCGAACCCGCGACCTTGGCGTTATTAGCACCACGCTCTCACCAACTGAGCTAACCGGCCACAATGCTCCCGTTGGCCAGGCTCGAACCTAGGCTGGGAAATTGTCTTTCAGGCTCACACTGGGTGACCGAGTTACTGCACAAACATTGAACACACCACATCGCTTAAACATTGTTAACTGTTCGTATATACAACTGGGCAGAGTGTAAATCCAAAGTAACAGAAAGACTGGTCTAACAAACCTCATTCTAAAAATTTTTGTCGCACCACAGCCCCTCCCACAAACACTGTCCCGGTATAAAAGCAGACGGCGGGACCCCGACTGAATTCGAACCTGCAGCGGACGGTTGGAGCCGGATCCAGCATGTCCGACGTGGTGTCACTCCCATTCGTTTGGGAAACGCGTCATCAGGAGCGTAAAATTTCTCTTGATTCGTACCTTTTGTAGTGAAGGAGACAGAAAGTAACTAAAACCTGCCGAAACCCGGGATCGAACCAGGGACCTTTAGATCTTCAGTCTAACGCTCTCCCAACTGAGCTATTTCGGCTTCACGTCAAACGCAGTATTCTGTCGTTCTTTTGGAGGATTTTCTATCCCCGGGTGGAATTGCCCCTCTCGCTCATTCCTCACTTCGGGCAATGTGACCCGACCAGATCTCGGAGCTCAGGTTCTGTTAATGTAAAGCTGCAGTGTTGATAAAGATACAAAGCTGACACAGCACGGGGGACCTCACCGTGTTGGACACAGCGTGAAATGCAATGACATGTTCAAATAAAGTTACAGAGCACAACACATGTGTAAAATTCCCTGTTCTTTTCTCCACACTGATGGGTTGCGAAGGGAGAGACGGGCCGAAGTCTCACTGAGTCGCACTGATCACGAGCCAAATCAAGTTCAATCTTCAGCTGCAGGTATGGTGCTGAGCCCCACACAGAAGTGAAAATGCCCGTGGTTCTTAGTTCCTCGCACAGTGGGCTACTGAGCAATACAGGAAGGGCTAATGATCATCTTAATGCTCAAGTTATCAGGGGCCACGGACTCTCTGATTCCAGGCTTGCACACGTTGGTAAGTTTCAAAATTTGCATTTTTCACACTGGCAATGAAAATAATCGATAGCCGTGCCTGTGATAAGCTAAGTTTGTTCGGGAGATGCAGTGGGCAAGGAGATATACGGAAGACTGATAAAAACCGTGACTGCCCTGACACTGTGAGCTGCAGTTAAATGTTGGCAACATTTAAAGTCAGCCAGTCTAAATTTGACAGAAATCAAGTCCTGCTGACTTTGAAACAGCACGCATTTTACAGAAATCAAGAATGTGCATTTTGTATCGCTGTATGAAGAGTGATGTTGAGCAGCGGTGTGGAAAGTTGAATCAGGGGCGGAGCATTGTTCCGTAAGGGTGCATTGCATGGTGGCAATTCAAACAGCCCCAAAACGCACTGTTCCCTGACCGGGAATCGAACCCGGGCCGCGGCGGTGAGAGCGCCGAATCCTAACCACTAGACCACCAGGGAAGCTGCAGCCAGCCTCCTGGCAGCAAGCACATCAACGCAGCTTTTCATGCTTGCTCCTTTGCAATTCAGATCCTTTCGCGCCAGGCAAACTGTTCGGACAAAATTATATTTTTTACATGAGAACACAACAGACGTGTTCGCGAAAGCACGGCACCAAGTGCGGGTAGGCATCCACTTGAAATCGATTTCCTCCTGTGTTTTTCTCTGGATGTTGTCTCTCTCGGTGCTGGGCGAACAATTCATTGATGCATTTGTCCTGAACTGAAGCCTTTTACCCATCTCGCGGGGGCAGAGCCGCTCTGTCTGTGTATTACCTGCCTGTGACACTTATCGGCAACATGCCGCCTGTTCAACTTTCAACAGCAAACCCAGAAAGATGTGTCTCTCAGCCCCGGTGGCAAAGGATGTTAATCCAAATATATCCCCCGTGAGAGTCTGTGTGCATTGGCTTCCTTATAAAGTTTGTATTGGAAATGTGCGGGAAAAGCGTAAAATTATGAAAACATCCTGATGGCCCGTACGGGGATCGAACCCGCGACCTTGGCGTTATTAGCACCACGCTCTCACCAACTGAGCTAACCGGCCACAATGCTCCCGTTGGCCAGGCTCGAACCTAGGCTGGGAAATTGTCTTTCAGGCTCACACTGGGTGACCGAGTTACTGCACAAACATTGAACACACCACATCGCTTAAACATTGTTAACTGTTCGTATATACAACTGGGCAGAGTGTAAATCCAAAGTAACAGAAAGACTGGTCTAACAAACCTCATTCTAAAAATTTTTGTCGCACCACAGCCCCTCCCACAAACACTGTCCCGGTATAAAAGCAGACGGCGGGACCCCGACTGAATTCGAACCTGCAGCGGACGGTTGGAGCCGGATCCAGCATGTCCGACGTGGTGTCACTCCCATTCGTTTGGGAAACGCGTCATCAGGAGCGTAAAATTTCTCTTGATTCGTACCTTTTGTAGTGAAGGAGACAGAAAGTAACTAAAACCTGCCGAAACCCGGGATCGAACCAGGGACCTTTAGATCTTCAGTCTAACGCTCTCCCAACTGAGCTATTTCGGCTTCACGTCAAACGCAGTATTCTGTCGTTCTTTTGGAGGATTTTCTATCCCCGGGTGGAATTGCCCCTCTCGCTCATTCCTCACTTCGGGCAATGTGACCCGACCAGATCTCGGAGCTCAGGTTCTGTTAATGTAAAGCTGCAGTGTTGATAAAGATACAAAGCTGACACAGCACGGGGGACCTCACCGTGTTGGACACAGCGTGAAATGCAATGACATGTTCAAATAAAGTTACAGAGCACAACACATGTGTAAAATTCCCTGTTCTTTTCTCCACACTGATGGGTTGCGAAGGGAGAGACGGGCCGAAGTCTCACTGAGCCGCACTGATCACGAGCCAAATCAAGTTCAATCTTCAGCTGCAGGTATGGTGCTGAGCCCCACACAGAAGTGAAAATGCCCGTGGTTCTTAGTTCCTCGCACAGTGGGCTACTGAGCAATACAGGAAGGGCTAATGATCATCTTAATGCTCAAGTTATCAGGGGCCACGGACTCTCTGATTCCAGGCTTGCACACGTTGGTAAGTTTCAAAATTTGCATTTTTCACACTGGCAATGAAAATAATCGATAGCCGTGCCTGTGATAAGCTAAGTTTGTTCGGGAGATGCAGTGGGCAAGGAGATATACGGAAGACTGATAAAAACCGTGACTGCCCTGACACTGTGAGCTGCAGTTAAATGTTGGCAACATTTAAAGTCAGCCAGTCTAAATTTGACAGAAATCAAGTCCTGCTGACTTTGAAACAGCACGCATTTTACAGAAATCAAGAATGTGCATTTTGTATCGCTGTATGAAGAGTGATGTTGAGCAGCGGTGTGGAAAGTTGAATCAGGGGCGGAGCATTGTTCCGTAAGGGTGCATTGCATGGTGGCAATTCAAACAGCCCCAAAACGCACTGTTCCCTGACCGGGAATCGAACCCGGGCCGCGGCGGTGAGAGCGCCGAATCCTAACCACTAGACCACCAGGGAAGCTGCAGCCAGCCTCCTGGCAGCAAGCACATCAACGCAGCTTTTCATGCTTGCTCCTTTGCAATTCAGATCCTTTCGCGCCAGGCAAACTGTTCGGACAAAATTATATTTTTTACATGAGAACACAACAGACGTGTTCGCGAAAGCACGGCACCAAGTGCGGGTAGGCATCCACTTGAAATCGATTTCCTCCTGTGTTTTTCTCTGGATGTTGTCTCTCTCGGTGCTGGGCGAACAATTCATTGATGCATTTGTCCTGAACTGAAGCCTTTTACCCATCTCGCGGGGGCAGAGCCGCTCTGTCTGTGTATTACCTGCCTGTGACACTTATCGGCAACATGCCGCCTGTTCAACTTTCAACAGCAAACCCAGAAAGATGTGTCTCTCAGCCCCGGTGGCAAAGGATGTTAATCCAAATATATCCCCCGTGAGAGTCTGTGTGCATTGGCTTCCTTATAAAGTTTGTATTGGAAATGTGCGGGAAAAGCGTAAAATTATGAAAACATCCTGATGGCCCGTACGGGGATCGAACCCGCGACCTTGGCGTTATTAGCACCACGCTCTCACCAACTGAGCTAACCGGCCACAATGCTCCCGTTGGCCAGGCTCGAACCTAGGCTGGGAAATTGTCTTTCAGGCTCACACTGGGTGACCGAGTTACTGCACAAACATTGAACACACCACATCGCTTAAACATTGTTAACTGTTCGTATATACAACTGGGCAGAGTGTAAATCCAAAGTAACAGAAAGACTGGTCTAACAAACCTCATTCTAAAAATTTTTGTCGCACCACAGCCCCTCCCACAAACACTGTCCCGGTATAAAAGCAGACGGCGGGACCCCGACTGAATTCGAACCTGCAGCGGACGGTTGGAGCCGGATCCAGCATGTCCGACGTGGTGTCACTCCCATTCGTTTGGGAAACGCGTCATCAGGAGCGTAAAATTTCTCTTGATTCGTACCTTTTGTAGTGAAGGAGACAGAAAGTAACTAAAACCTGCCGAAACCCGGGATCGAACCAGGGACCTTTAGATCTTCAGTCTAACGCTCTCCCAACTGAGCTATTTCGGCTTCACGTCAAACGCAGTATTCTGTCGTTCTTTTGGAGGATTTTCTATCCCCGGGTGGAATTGCCCCTCTCGCTCATTCCTCACTTCGGGCAATGTGACCCGACCAGATCTCGGAGCTCAGGTTCTGTTAATGTAAAGCTGCAGTGTTGATAAAGATACAAAGCTGACACAGCACGGGGGACCTCACCGTGTTGGACACAGCGTGAAATGCAATGACATGTTCAAATAAAGTTACAGAGCACAACACATGTGTAAAATTCCCTGTTCTTTTCTCCACACTGATGGGTTGCGAAGGGAGAGACGGGCCGAAGTCTCACTGAGCCGCACTGATCACGAGCCAAATCAAGTTCAATCTTCAGCTGCAGGTATGGTGCTGAGCCCCACACAGAAGTGAAAATGCCCGTGGTTCTTAGTTCCTCGCACAGTGGGCTACTGAGCAATACAGGAAGGGCTAATGATCATCTTAATGCTCAAGTTATCAGGGGCCACGGACTCTCTGATTCCAGGCTTGCACACGTTGGTAAGTTTCAAAATTTGCATTTTTCACACTGGCAATGAAAATAATCGATAGCCGTGCCTGTGATAAGCTAAGTTTGTTCGGGAGATGCAGTGGGCAAGGAGATATACGGAAGACTGATAAAAACCGTGACTGCCCTGACACTGTGAGCTGCAGTTAAATGTTGGCAACATTTAAAGTCAGCCAGTCTAAATTTGACAGAAATCAAGTCCTGCTGACTTTGAAACAGCACGCATTTTACAGAAATCAAGAATGTGCATTTTGTATCGCTGTATGAAGAGTGATGTTGAGCAGCGGTGTGGAAAGTTGAATCAGGGGCGGAGCATTGTTCCGTAAGGGTGCATTGCATGGTGGCAATTCAAACAGCCCCAAAACGCACTGTTCCCTGACCGGGAATCGAACCCGGGCCGCGGCGGTGAGAGCGCCGAATCCTAACCACTAGACCACCAGGGAAGCTGCAGCCAGCCTCCTGGCAGCAAGCACATCAACGCAGCTTTTCATGCTTGCTCCTTTGCAATTCAGATCCTTTCGCGCCAGGCAAACTGTTCGGACAAAATTATATTTTTTACATGAGAACACAACAGACGTGTTCGCGAAAGCACGGCACCAAGTGCGGGTAGGCATCCACTTGAAATCGATTTCCTCCTGTGTTTTTCTCTGGATGTTGTCTCTCTCGGTGCTGGGCGAACAATTCATTGATGCATTTGTCCTGAACTGAAGCCTTTTACCCATCTCGCGGGGGCAGAGCCGCTCTGTCTGTGTATTACCTGCCTGTGACACTTATCGGCAACATGCCGCCTGTTCAACTTTCAACAGCAAACCCAGAAAGATGTGTCTCTCAGCCCCGGTGGCAAAGGATGTTAATCCAAATATATCCCCCGTGAGAGTCTGTGTGCATTGGCTTCCTTATAAAGTTTGTATTGGAAATGTGCGGGAAAAGCGTAAAATTATGAAAACATCCTGATGGCCCGTACGGGGATCGAACCCGCGACCTTGGCGTTATTAGCACCACGCTCTCACCAACTGAGCTAACCGGCCACAATGCTCCCGTTGGCCAGGCTCGAACCTAGGCTGGGAAATTGTCTTTCAGGCTCACACTGGGTGACCGAGTTACTGCACAAACATTGAACACACCACATCGCTTAAACATTGTTAACTGTTCGTATATACAACTGGGCAGAGTGTAAATCCAAAGTAACAGAAAGACTGGTCTAACAAACCTCATTCTAAAAATTTTTGTCGCACCACAGCCCCTCCCACAAACACTGTCCCGGTATAAAAGCAGACGGCGGGACCCCGACTGAATTCGAACCTGCAGCGGACGGTTGGAGCCGGATCCAGCATGTCCGACGTGGTGTCACTCCCATTCGTTTGGGAAACGCGTCATCAGGAGCGTAAAATTTCTCTTGATTCGTACCTTTTGTAGTGAAGGAGACAGAAAGTAACTAAAACCTGCCGAAACCCGGGATCGAACCAGGGACCTTTAGATCTTCAGTCTAACGCTCTCCCAACTGAGCTATTTCGGCTTCACGTCAAACGCAGTATTCTGTCGTTCTTTTGGAGGATTTTCTATCCCCGGGTGGAATTGCCCCTCTCGCTCATTCCTCACTTCGGGCAATGTGACCCGACCAGATCTCGGAGCTCAGGTTCTGTTAATGTAAAGCTGCAGTGTTGATAAAGATACAAAGCTGACACAGCACGGGGGACCTCACCGTGTTGGACACAGCGTGAAATGCAATGACATGTTCAAATAAAGTTACAGAGCACAACACATGTGTAAAATTCCCTGTTCTTTTCTCCACACTGATGGGTTGCGAAGGGAGAGACGGGCCGAAGTCTCACTGAGCCGCACTGATCACGAGCCAAATCAAGTTCAATCTTCAGCTGCAGGTATGGTGCTGAGCCCCACACAGAAGTGAAAATGCCCGTGGTTCTTAGTTCCTCGCACAGTGGGCTACTGAGCAATACAGGAAGGGCTAATGATCATCTTAATGCTCAAGTTATCAGGGGCCACGGACTCTCTGATTCCAGGCTTGCACACGTTGGTAAGTTTCAAAATTTGCATTTTTCACACTGGCAATGAAAATAATCGATAGCCGTGCCTGTGATAAGCTAAGTTTGTTCGGGAGATGCAGTGGGCAAGGAGATATACGGAAGACTGATAAAAACCGTGACTGCCCTGACACTGTGAGCTGCAGTTAAATGTTGGCAACATTTAAAGTCAGCCAGTCTAAATTTGACAGAAATCAAGTCCTGCTGACTTTGAAACAGCACGCATTTTACAGAAATCAAGAATGTGCATTTTGTATCGCTGTATGAAGAGTGATGTTGAGCAGCGGTGTGGAAAGTTGAATCAGGGGCGGAGCATTGTTCCGTAAGGGTGCATTGCATGGTGGCAATTCAAACAGCCCCAAAACGCACTGTTCCCTGACCGGGAATCGAACCCGGGCCGCGGCGGTGAGAGCGCCGAATCCTAACCACTAGACCACCAGGGAAGCTGCAGCCAGCCTCCTGGCAGCAAGCACATCAACGCAGCTTTTCATGCTTGCTCCTTTGCAATTCAGATCCTTTCGCGCCAGGCAAACTGTTCGGACAAAATTATATTTTTTACATGAGAACACAACAGACGTGTTCGCGAAAGCACGGCACCAAGTGCGGGTAGGCATCCACTTGAAATCGATTTCCTCCTGTGTTTTTCTCTGGATGTTGTCTCTCTCGGTGCTGGGCGAACAATTCATTGATGCATTTGTCCTGAACTGAAGCCTTTTACCCATCTCGCGGGGGCAGAGCCGCTCTGTCTGTGTATTACCTGCCTGTGACACTTATCGGCAACATGCCGCCTGTTCAACTTTCAACAGCAAACCCAGAAAGATGTGTCTCTCAGCCCCGGTGGCAAAGGATGTTAATCCAAATATATCCCCCGTGAGAGTCTGTGTGCATTGGCTTCCTTATAAAGTTTGTATTGGAAATGTGCGGGAAAAGCGTAAAATTATGAAAACATCCTGATGGCCCGTACGGGGATCGAACCCGCGACCTTGGCGTTATTAGCACCACGCTCTCACCAACTGAGCTAACCGGCCACAATGCTCCCGTTGGCCAGGCTCGAACCTAGGCTGGGAAATTGTCTTTCAGGCTCACACTGGGTGACCGAGTTACTGCACAAACATTGAACACACCACATCGCTTAAACATTGTTAACTGTTCGTATATACAACTGGGCAGAGTGTAAATCCAAAGTAACAGAAAGACTGGTCTAACAAACCTCATTCTAAAAATTTTTGTCGCACCACAGCCCCTCCCACAAACACTGTCCCGGTATAAAAGCAGACGGCGGGACCCCGACTGAATTCGAACCTGCAGCGGACGGTTGGAGCCGGATCCAGCATGTCCGACGTGGTGTCACTCCCATTCGTTTGGGAAACGCGTCATCAGGAGCGTAAAATTTCTCTTGATTCGTACCTTTTGTAGTGAAGGAGACAGAAAGTAACTAAAACCTGCCGAAACCCGGGATCGAACCAGGGACCTTTAGATCTTCAGTCTAACGCTCTCCCAACTGAGCTATTTCGGCTTCACGTCAAACGCAGTATTCTGTCGTTCTTTTGGAGGATTTTCTATCCCCGGGTGGAATTGCCCCTCTCGCTCATTCCTCACTTCGGGCAATGTGACCCGACCAGATCTCGGAGCTCAGGTTCTGTTAATGTAAAGCTGCAGTGTTGATAAAGATACAAAGCTGACACAGCACGGGGGACCTCACCGTGTTGGACACAGCGTGAAATGCAATGACATGTTCAAATAAAGTTACAGAGCACAACACATGTGTAAAATTCCCTGTTCTTTTCTCCACACTGATGGGTTGCGAAGGGAGAGACGGGCCGAAGTCTCACTGAGCCGCACTGATCACGAGCCAAATCAAGTTCAATCTTCAGCTGCAGGTATGGTGCTGAGCCCCACACAGAAGTGAAAATGCCCGTGGTTCTTAGTTCCTCGCACAGTGGGCTACTGAGCAATACAGGAAGGGCTAATGATCATCTTAATGCTCAAGTTATCAGGGGCCACGGACTCTCTGATTCCAGGCTTGCACACGTTGGTAAGTTTCAAAATTTGCATTTTTCACACTGGCAATGAAAATAATCGATAGCCGTGCCTGTGATAAGCTAAGTTTGTTCGGGAGATGCAGTGGGCAAGGAGATATACGGAAGACTGATAAAAACCGTGACTGCCCTGACACTGTGAGCTGCAGTTAAATGTTGGCAACATTTAAAGTCAGCCAGTCTAAATTTGACAGAAATCAAGTCCTGCTGACTTTGAAACAGCACGCATTTTACAGAAATCAAGAATGTGCATTTTGTATCGCTGTATGAAGAGTGATGTTGAGCAGCGGTGTGGAAAGTTGAATCAGGGGCGGAGCATTGTTCCGTAAGGGTGCATTGCATGGTGGCAATTCAAACAGCCCCAAAACGCACTGTTCCCTGACCGGGAATCGAACCCGGGCCGCGGCGGTGAGAGCGCCGAATCCTAACCACTAGACCACCAGGGAAGCTGCAGCCAGCCTCCTGGCAGCAAGCACATCAACGCAGCTTTTCATGCTTGCTCCTTTGCAATTCAGATCCTTTCGCGCCAGGCAAACTGTTCGGACAAAATTATATTTTTTACATGAGAACACAACAGACGTGTTCGCGAAAGCACGGCACCAAGTGCGGGTAGGCATCCACTTGAAATCGATTTCCTCCTGTGTTTTTCTCTGGATGTTGTCTCTCTCGGTGCTGGGCGAACAATTCATTGATGCATTTGTCCTGAACTGAAGCCTTTTACCCATCTCGCGGGGTCAGAGCCGCTCTGTCTGTGTATTACCTGCCTGTGACACTTATCGGCAACATGCCGCCTGTTCAACTTTCAACAGCAAACCCAGAAAGATGTGTCTCTCAGCCCCGGTGGCAAAGGATGTTAATCCAAATATATCCCCCGTGAGAGTCTGTGTGCATTGGCTTCCTTATAAAGTTTGTATTGGAAATGTGCGGGAAAAGCGTAAAATTATGAAAACATCCTGATGGCCCGTACGGGGATCGAACCCGCGACCTTGGCGTTATTAGCACCACGCTCTCACCAACTGAGCTAACCGGCCACAATGCTCCCGTTGGCCAGGCTCGAACCTAGGCTGGGAAATTGTCTTTCAGGCTCACACTGGGTGACCGAGTTACTGCACAAACATTGAACACACCACATCGCTTAAACATTGTTAACTGTTCGTATATACAACTGGGCAGAGTGTAAATCCAAAGTAACAGAAAGACTGGTCTAACAAACCTCATTCTAAAAATTTTTGTCGCACCACAGCCCCTCCCACAAACACTGTCCCGGTATAAAAGCAGACGGCGGGACCCCGACTGAATTCGAACCTGCAGCGGACGGTTGGAGCCGGATCCAGCATGTCCGACGTGGTGTCACTCCCATTCGTTTGGGAAACGCGTCATCAGGAGCGTAAAATTTCTCTTGATTCGTACCTTTTGTAGTGAAGGAGACAGAAAGTAACTAAAACCTGCCGAAACCCGGGATCGAACCAGGGACCTTTAGATCTTCAGTCTAACGCTCTCCCAACTGAGCTATTTCGGCTTCACGTCAAACGCAGTATTCTGTCGTTCTTTTGGAGGATTTTCTATCCCCGGGTGGAATTGCCCCTCTCGCTCATTCCTCACTTCGGGCAATGTGACCCGACCAGATCTCGGAGCTCAGGTTCTGTTAATGTAAAGCTGCAGTGTTGATAAAGATACAAAGCTGACACAGCACGGGGGACCTCACCGTGTTGGACACAGCGTGAAATGCAATGACATGTTCAAATAAAGTTACAGAGCACAACACATGTGTAAAATTCCCTGTTCTTTTCTCCACACTGATGGGTTGCGAAGGGAGAGACGGGCCGAAGTCTCACTGAGCCGCACTGATCACGAGCCAAATCAAGTTCAATCTTCAGCTGCAGGTATGGTGCTGAGCCCCACACAGAAGTGAAAATGCCCGTGGTTCTTAGTTCCTCGCACAGTGGGCTACTGAGCAATACAGGAAGGGCTAATGATCATCTTAATGCTCAAGTTATCAGGGGCCACGGACTCTCTGATTCCAGGCTTGCACACGTTGGTAAGTTTCAAAATTTGCATTTTTCACACTGGCAATGAAAATAATCGATAGCCGTGCCTGTGATAAGCTAAGTTTGTTCGGGAGATGCAGTGGGCAAGGAGATATACGGAAGACTGATAAAAACCGTGACTGCCCTGACACTGTGAGCTGCAGTTAAATGTTGGCAACATTTAAAGTCAGCCAGTCTAAATTTGACAGAAATCAAGTCCTGCTGACTTTGAAACAGCACGCATTTTACAGAAATCAAGAATGTGCATTTTGTATCGCTGTATGAAGAGTGATGTTGAGCAGCGGTGTGGAAAGTTGAATCAGGGGCGGAGCATTGTTCCGTAAGGGTGCATTGCATGGTGGCAATTCAAACAGCCCCAAAACGCACTGTTCCCTGACCGGGAATCGAACCCGGGCCGCGGCGGTGAGAGCGCCGAATCCTAACCACTAGACCACCAGGGAAGCTGCAGCCAGCCTCCTGGCAGCAAGCACATCAACGCAGCTTTTCATGCTTGCTCCTTTGCAATTCAGATCCTTTCGCGCCAGGCAAACTGTTCGGACAAAATTATATTTTTTACATGAGAACACAACAGACGTGTTCGCGAAAGCACGGCACCAAGTGCGGGTAGGCATCCACTTGAAATCGATTTCCTCCTGTGTTTTTCTCTGGATGTTGTCTCTCTCGGTGCTGGGCGAACAATTCATTGATGCATTTGTCCTGAACTGAAGCCTTTTACCCATCTCGCGGGGTCAGAGCCGCTCTGTCTGTGTATTACCTGCCTGTGACACTTATCGGCAACATGCCGCCTGTTCAACTTTCAACAGCAAACCCAGAAAGATGTGTCTCTCAGCCCCGGTGGCAAAGGATGTTAATCCAAATATATCCCCCGTGAGAGTCTGTGTGCATTGGCTTCCTTATAAAGTTTGTATTGGAAATGTGCGGGAAAAGCGTAAAATTATGAAAACATCCTGATGGCCCGTACGGGGATCGAACCCGCGACCTTGGCGTTATTAGCACCACGCTCTCACCAACTGAGCTAACCGGCCACAATGCTCCCGTTGGCCAGGCTCGAACCTAGGCTGGGAAATTGTCTTTCAGGCTCACACTGGGTGACCGAGTTACTGCACAAACATTGAACACACCACATCGCTTAAACATTGTTAACTGTTCGTATATACAACTGGGCAGAGTGTAAATCCAAAGTAACAGAAAGACTGGTCTAACAAACCTCATTCTAAAAATTTTTGTCGCACCACAGCCCCTCCCACAAACACTGTCCCGGTATAAAAGCAGACGGCGGGACCCCGACTGAATTCGAACCTGCAGCGGACGGTTGGAGCCGGATCCAGCATGTCCGACGTGGTGTCACTCCCATTCGTTTGGGAAACGCGTCATCAGGAGCGTAAAATTTCTCTTGATTCGTACCTTTTGTAGTGAAGGAGACAGAAAGTAACTAAAACCTGCCGAAACCCGGGATCGAACCAGGGACCTTTAGATCTTCAGTCTAACGCTCTCCCAACTGAGCTATTTCGGCTTCACGTCAAACGCAGTATTCTGTCGTTCTTTTGGAGGATTTTCTATCCCCGGGTGGAATTGCCCCTCTCGCTCATTCCTCACTTCGGGCAATGTGACCCGACCAGATCTCGGAGCTCAGGTTCTGTTAATGTAAAGCTGCAGTGTTGATAAAGATACAAAGCTGACACAGCACGGGGGACCTCACCGTGTTGGACACAGCGTGAAATGCAATGACATGTTCAAATAAAGTTACAGAGCACAACACATGTGTAAAATTCCCTGTTCTTTTCTCCACACTGATGGGTTGCGAAGGGAGAGACGGGCCGAAGTCTCACTGAGCCGCACTGATCACGAGCCAAATCAAGTTCAATCTTCAGCTGCAGGTATGGTGCTGAGCCCCACACAGAAGTGAAAATGCCCGTGGTTCTTAGTTCCTCGCACAGTGGGCTACTGAGCAATACAGGAAGGGCTAATGATCATCTTAATGCTCAAGTTATCAGGGGCCACGGACTCTCTGATTCCAGGCTTGCACACGTTGGTAAGTTTCAAAATTTGCATTTTTCACACTGGCAATGAAAATAATCGATAGCCGTGCCTGTGATAAGCTAAGTTTGTTCGGGAGATGCAGTGGGCAAGGAGATATACGGAAGACTGATAAAAACCGTGACTGCCCTGACACTGTGAGCTGCAGTTAAATGTTGGCAACATTTAAAGTCAGCCAGTCTAAATTTGACAGAAATCAAGTCCTGCTGACTTTGAAACAGCACGCATTTTACAGAAATCAAGAATGTGCATTTTGTATCGCTGTATGAAGAGTGATGTTGAGCAGCGGTGTGGAAAGTTGAATCAGGGGCGGAGCATTGTTCCGTAAGGGTGCATTGCATGGTGGCAATTCAAACAGCCCCAAAACGCACTGTTCCCTGACCGGGAATCGAACACGGGCCGCGGCGGTGAGAGCGCCGAATCCTAACCACGAGACCACCAGGGAAGCTGCCGCCAGCCTCCTGGCAGCAAGCACATCAACGCAGCTTTTCATGCTTGCTCCTTTGCAATTCAGATCCTTTCGCGCCAGGCAACTGTTCGGACAAAATTATATTTTTTACATGAGAACACAACAGACGTGTTCGCGAAAGCACGGCACCAAGTGCGGGTAGGCATCCACTTGAAATCGATTTCCTCCTGTGTTTTTCTCTGGATGTTGTCTCTCTCGGTGCTGGGCGAACAATTCATTGATGCATTTGTCCTGAACTGAAGCCTTTTACCCATCTCGCGGGGTCAGAGCCGCTCTGTCTGTGTATTACCTGCCTGTGACACTTATCGGCAACATGCCGCCTGTTCAACTTTCAACAGCAAACCCAGAAAGACAAAAGAACAGAAAGATGTGTCTCTCAGCCCCGGTGGCAAAGGATGTTAATCCAAATATATCCCCCGTGAGAGTCTGTGTGCATTGGCTTCCTTATAAAGTTTGTATTGGAAATGTGCGGGAAAAGCGTAAAATTATGAAAACATCCTGATGGCCCGTACGGGGATCGAACCCGCGACCTTGGCGTTATTAGCACCACGCTCTCACCAACTGAGCTAACCGGCCACAATGCTCCCGTTGGCCAGGCTCGAACCTAGGCTGGGTAAATTGTCTTTCAGGCTCACACTGGGTGACCGAGTTACTGCACAAACATTGAACACACCACATCGCTTAAACATTGTTAACTGTTCGTATATACAACTGGGCAGAGTGTAAATCCAAAGTAACAGAAAGACTGGTCTAACAAACCTCATTCTAAAGTTTTTTGTCGCACCACAGCCCCTCCCACAAACACTGTCCCAGTATAAAAGCAGACGGCGGGACCCCGACTGAATTCGAACCTGCAGCGGACGGTTGGAGCCGGATCCAGCATGTCCGACGTGGTTTCACTCCCATTCGTTTGGGAAACGCGTCATCAGGAGCGTAAAATTTCTCTTGATTCGTACCTTTTGTAGTGAAGGAGACAGAAAGTAACTAAAACCTGCCGAAACCCGGGATCGAACCAGGGACCTTTAGATCTATCAGTCTAACGCTCTCCCAACTGAGCTATTTCGGCTTCACGTCAAACGCAGTATTCTGTCGTTCTTTTGGAGGATTTTCTATCCCCGGGTGGAATTGCCCCTCTCGCTCATTCCTCACTTCGGGCAATGTGACCCGACCAGATCTCGGAGCTCAGGTTCTGTTAATGTAAAGCTGCAGTGTTGATAAAGATACAAAGCTGACACAGCACGGGGGACCTCACCGTGTTGGACACAGCGTGAAATGCAATGACATGTTCAAATAAAGTTACAGAGCACAACACATGTGTAAAATTCCCTGTTCTTTTCTCCACACTGATGGGTTGCGAAGGGAGAGACGGGCCGAAGTCTCACTGAGCCGCACTGATCACGAGCCAAATCAAGTTCAATCTTCAGCTGCAGGTATGGTGCTGAGCCCCACACAGAAGTGAAAATGCCCGTGGTTCTTAGTTCCTCGCACAGTGGGCTACTGAGCAATACAGGAAGGGCTAATGATCATCTTAATGCTCAAGTTATCAGGGGCCACGGACTCTCTGATTCCAGGCTTGCACACGTTGGTAAGTTTCAAAATTTGCATTTTTCACACTGGCAATGAAAATAATCGATAGCCGTGCCTGTGATAAGCTAAGTTTGTTCGGGAGATGCAGTGGGCAAGGAGATATACGGAAGACTGATAAAAACCGTGACTGCCCTGACACTGTGAGCTGCAGTTAAATGTTGGCAACATTTAAAGTCAGCCAGTCTAAATTTGACAGAAATCAAGTCCTGCTGACTTTGAAACAGCACGCATTTTACAGAAATCAAGAATGTGCATTTTGTATCGCTGTATGAAGAGTGATGTTGAGCAGCGGTGTGGAAAGTTGAATCAGGGGCGGAGCATTGTTCCGTAAGGGTGCATTGCATGGTGGCAATTCAAACAGCCCCAAAACGCACTGTTCCCTGACCGGGAATCGAACCCGGGCCGCGGCGGTGAGAGCGCCGAATCCTAACCACTAGACCACCAGGGAAGCTGCAGCCAGCCTCCTGGCAGCAAGCACATCAACGCAGCTTTTCATGCTTGCTCCTTTGCAATTCAGATCCTTTCGCGCCAGGCAAACTGTTCGGACAAAATTATATTTTTTACATGAGAACACAACAGACGTGTTCGCGAAAGCACGGCACCAAGTGCGGGTAGGCATCCACTTGAAATCGATTTCCTCCTGTGTTTTTCTCTGGATGTTGTCTCTCTCGGTGCTGGGCGAACAATTCATTGATGCATTTGTCCTGAACTGAAGCCTTTTACCCATCTCGCGGGGTCAGAGCCGCTCTGTCTGTGTATTACCTGCCTGTGACACTTATCGGCAACATGCCGCCTGTTCAACTTTCAACAGCAAACCCAGAAAGACAAAAGAACAGAAAGATGTGTCTCTCAGCCCCGGTGGCAAAGGATGTTAATCCAAATATATCCCCCGTGAGAGTCTGTGTGCATTGGCTTCCTTATAAAGTTTGTATTGGAAATGTGCGGGAAAAGCGTAAAATTATGAAAACATCCTGATGGCCCGTACGGGGATCGAACCCGCGACCTTGGCGTTATTAGCACCACGCTCTCACCAACTGAGCTAACCGGCCACAATGCTCTCGTTGGCCAGGCTCGAACCTAGGCTGGAAAATTGTCTTTCAGGCTCACACTGGGTGACCGAGTTACTGCACAAACATTGAACACACCACATCGCTTAAACATTGTTAACTGTTCGTATATACAACTGGGCAGAGTGTAAATCCAAAGTAACAGAAAGACTGGTCTAACAAACCTCATTCTAAAATTTTTTGTCGCACCACAGCCCCTCCCACAAACACTGTCCCGGTATAAAAGCAGACGGCGGGACCCCGACTGAATTCGAACCTGCAGCGGACGGTTGGAGCCGGATCCAGCATGTCCGACGTGGTGTCACTCCCATTCGTTTGGGAAACGCGTCATCAGGAGCGTAAAATTTCTCTTGATTCGTACCTTTTGTAGTGAAGGAGACAGAAAGTAACTAAAACCTGCCGAAACCCGGGATCGAACCAGGGACCTTTAGATCTTCAGTCTAACGCTCTCCCAACTGAGCTATTTCGGCTTCACGTCAAACGCAGTATTCTGTCGTTCTTTTGGAGGATTTTCTATCCCCGGGTGGAATTGCCCCTCTCGCTCATTCCTCACTTCGGGCAATGTGACCCCACCAGATCTCGGAGCTCAGGTTCTGTTAATGTAAAGCTGCAGTGTTGATAAAGATACAAAGCTGACACAGCACGGGGGACCTCACCGTGTTGGACACAGCGTGAAATGCAATGACATGTTCAAATAAAGTTACAGAGCACAACACATGTGTAAAATTCCCTGTTCTTTTCTCCACACTGATGGGTTGCGAAGGGAGAGACGGGCCGAAGTCTCACTGAGCCGCACTGATCACGAGCCAAATCAAGTTCAATCTTCAGCTGCAGGTATGGTGCTGAGCCCCACACAGAAGTGAAAATGCCCGTGGTTCTTAGTTCCTCGCACAGTGGGCTACTGAGCAATACAGGAAGGGCTAATGATCATCTTAATGCTCAAGTTATCAGGGGCCACGGACTCTCTGATTCCAGGCTTGCACACGTTGGTAAGTTTCAAAATTTGCATTTTTCACACTGGCAATGAAAATAATCGATAGCCGTGCCTGTGATAAGCTAAGTTTGTTCGGGAGATGCAGTGGGCAAGGAGATATACGGAAGACGGATAAAAACCGTGACTGCCCTGACACTGAGAGCTGCAGTTAAATGTTGGCAACATTTAAAGTCAGCCAGTCTAAATTTGACAGAAATCAAGTCCTGCTGACTTTGAAACAGCACGCATTTTACAGAAATCAAGAATGTGCATTTTGTATCGCTGTATGAAGAGTGATGTTGAGCAGCGGTGTGGAAAGTTGAATCAGGGGCGGAGCATTGTTCCGTAAGGATACATTGCATGGTGGCAATTCAAACAGCCCCAAAACGCACTGTTCCCTGACCGGGAATCGAACCCGGAGCCGCGGCGGTGAGAGCGCCGAATCCTAACCACTAGACCAGCAGGGAAGCTGCAGCCAGCCTCCTGGCAGCAAGCACATCAACGCAGCTTTTCATGCTTGCTCCTTTGCAATTCAGATCCTTTCGCGCCAGGCAAACTGTTCGGACAAAATTATATTTTTTACATGAGAACACAACAGACGTGTTCGCGAAAGCACGGCACCAAGTGCGGGTAGGCATCCACTTGAAATCGATTTCCTCCTGTGTTTTTCTCTGGATGTTGTCTCTCTCGGTGCTGGGCGAACAATTCATTGATGCATTTGTCCTGAACTGAAGCCTTTTGCCCATCTCGCGGGGTCAGAGCCGCTCTGTCTGTCTATTACCTGCCTGTGACCCTTATCGGCAACATGCCGCCTGTTCAACTTTCAACAGCAAACCCAGAAAGACAAAAGAACAGAAAGATGTGTCTCTCAGCCCCGGTGGCAAAGGATGTTAATCCAAATATATCCCCCGTGAGAGTCTGTGTGCATTGGCTTCCTTATAAAGTTTGTATTGGAAATGTGCGGGAAAAGCGTAAAATTATGAAAACATCCTGATGGCCCGTACGGGGATCGAACCCGCGACCTTGAGCGTTATTAGCACCACGCTCTCACCAACTGAGCTAACCGGCCACAATGCTCCTGTTGGCCAGGCTCGAACCTAGGTTGGGAAATTGTCTTTCAGGCTCACACTGGGTGACCGAGTTACTGCACAAACATTGAACACACCACATCGCTTAAACATTGTTAACTGTTCGTATGTACAACTGGGCAGAGTGTAAATCCAAAGTAACAGAAAGACTGCTCTATGGTCTAACAAACCTCATTCTAAAATTTTTGTCGCACCACAGCCCCTCCCACAAACACTGTCCCGGTATAAAAGCAGACGGCGGGACCCCGACTGAATTCGAACCTGCAGCGGACGGTTGGAGCCGGATCCAGCATGTCCGACGTGGTTTCACTCCCATTCGTTTGGGAAACGCGTCATCAGGAGCGTAAAATTTCTCTTGATTCGTACCTTTTGTAGTGAAGGAGACAGAAAGTAACTAAAACCTGCCGAAACCCGGGATCGAACCAGGGACCTTTAGATCTTCAGTCTAACGCTCTCCCAACTGAGCTATTTCGGCTTCACGTCAAACGCAGTATTCTCTCGTTCTTTTGGAGGATTTTCTATCCCCGGGTGGAATTGCCCCTCTCGCTCATTCCTCACTTCGGGCAATGTGACGCGACCAGATCTCGGAGCTCAGGTTCTGTTAATGTAAAGCTGCAGTGTTGATAAAGATACAAAGCTGACACAGCACGGGGGACCTCACCGTGTTGGACACAGCGTGAAATGCAATGACATGTTCAAATAAAGTTACAGAGCACAACACATGTGTAAAATTCCCTGTTCTTTTCTCCACACTGATGGGTTGCGAAGGGAGAGACGGGCCGAAGTCTCACTGAGCCGCACTGATCACGAGCCAAATCAAGTTCAATCTTCAGCTGCAGGTATGGTGCTGAGCCCCACACAGAAGTGAAAATGCCCGTGGTTCTTAGTTCCTCGCACAGTGGGCTACTGAGCAATACAGGAAGGGCTAATGATCATCTTAATGCTCAAGTTATCAGGGGCCACGGACTCTCTGATTCCAGGCTTGCACACGTTGGTAAGTTTCAAAATTTGCATTTTTCACACTGGCAATGAAAATAATCGATAGCCGTGCCTGTGATAAGCTAAGTTTGTTCGGGAGATGCAGTGGGCAAGGAGATATACGGAAGACGGATAAAAACCGTGACTGCCCTGACACTGAGAGCTGCAGTTAAATGTTGGCAACATTTAAAGTCAGCCAGTCTAAATTTGACAGAAATCAAGTCCTGCTGACTTTGAAACAGCACGCATTTTACAGAAATCAAGAATGTGCATTTTGTATCGCTGTATGAAGAGTGATGTTGAGCAGCGGTGTGGAAAGTTGAATCAGGGGCGGAGCATTGTTCCGTAAGGATACATTGCATGGTGGCAATTCAAACAGCCCCAAAACGCACTGTTCCCTGACCGGGAATCGAACCCGGAGCCGCGGCGGTGAGAGCGCCGAATCCTAACCACTAGACCAGCAGGGAAGCTGCAGCCAGCCTCCTGGCAGCAAGCACATCAACGCAGCTTTTCATGCTTGCTCCTTTGCAATTCAGATCCTTTCGCGCCAGGCAAACTGTTCGGACAAAATTATATTTTTTACATGAGAACACAACAGACGTGTTCGCGAAAGCACGGCACCAAGTGCGGGTAGGCATCCACTTGAAATCGATTTCCTCCTGTGTTTTTCTCTGGATGTTGTCTCTCTCGGTGCTGGGCGAACAATTCATTGATGCATTTGTCCTGAACTGAAGCCTTTTGCCCATCTCGCGGGGTCAGAGCCGCTCTGTCTGTCTATTACCTGCCTGTGACACTTATCGGCAACATGCCGCCTGTTCAACTTTCAACAGCAAACCCAGAAAGACAAGAGAACAGAAAGATGTGTCTCTCAGCCCCGGTGGCAAAGGATGTTAATCCAAATATATCCCCCGTGAGAGTCTGTGTGCATTGGCTTCCTTATAAAGTTTGTATTGGAAATGTGCGGGAAAAGCGTAAAATTATGAAAACATCCTGATGGCCCGTACGGGGATCGAACCCGCGACCTTGAGCGTTATTAGCACCACGCTCTCACCAACTGAGCTAACCGGCCACAATGCTCCTGTTGGCCAGGCTCGAACCTAGGCTGGGAAATTGTCTTTCAGGCTCACACTGGGTGACCGAGTTACTGCACAAACATTGAACACACCACATCGCTTAAACATTGTTAACTGTTCGTATGTACAACTGGGCAGAGTGTAAATCCAAAGTAACAGAAAGACTGCTCTATGGTCTAACAAACCTCATTCTAAAATTTTTTGTCGCACCACAGCCCCTCCCACAAACACTGTCCCGGTATAAAAGCAGACGGCGGGACCCCGACTGAATTCGAACCTGCAGCCCACGGTTGGAGCCGGATCCAGCATGTCCGACGTGGTTTCACTCCCATTCGTTTGGGAAACGCGTCATCAGGAGCGTCAAATTTCTCTTGATTCGTACCTTTTGCAGTGAAGGAGACAGAAAGTAACTAAAACCTGCCGAAACCCGGGATCGAACCAGGGACCTTTAGATCTTCACTCTAACGCTCTCCCAACTGAGCTATTTCGGCTTCACGTCAAACGCAGTATTCTGTCGTTCTTTTGGAGGATTTTCTATCCCCGGGTGGAATTGCCCCTCTCGCTCATTCCTCACTTCGGCAATGTGACCCGACCAGGTCTCGGAGCTCAGGTTGTGTTAATGTAAAGCTGCAGTGTTGATAAAGATACAAAGCTGACACAGCACGGGGGACCTCACCGTGTTAGACACAGCGTGAAATGCAATGACATGTTCAAATAAAGTTACAGAGCACAACACATGTGTAAAGTTCCCTGTTCTTTTCTCCACACTGATGGGTTGCGAAGGGAGAGACGGGCCGAAGTCTCACTGAGCCGCACTGATCACGAGCCAAATCAAGTTCAATCTTCAGCTGCAGGTATGGTGCTGAGCCCCACACAGAAGTGAAAATGCCCGTGGTTCTTAGTTCCTCGCACAGTGGGCTACTGAGCAATACAGGAAGGGCTAATGATCATCTTAATGCTCAAGTTATCAGGGGCCACGGACTCTCAGATTCCCGGCTTGCACACGTTGGTAAGTTTCAAAATTTGCATTTTTCACACTGGCAATGAAAATAATCGATAGCCGTGCCTGTGATAAGTTTGTTCGGGAGATGCAGTGGGCAAGGAGATATACGGAAGACTGATAAAAACCGTGACTGCCCTGACACTGTGAGCTGCAGTTAAATGTTGGCAACATTTAAAGTCAGCCAGTCTAAATTTGACAGAAATCAAGTCCTGCTGACTTTGAAACAGCACGCATTTTACAGAAATCAAGAATGTGCATTTTGTATCGCTGTATGAAGAGTGATGTTGAGCAGCGGTGTGGAAAGTTGAATCAGGGGCGGAGCATTGTTCCGTAAGGGTGCATTGCATGGTGGCAAGTCAAACAGCCCCAAAACGCACTGTTCTCTGACCGGGAATCGAACCCGGGCCGCGGCGGTGAGAGCGCCGAATCCTAACCACTAGACCACCAGGGAAGCTGCAGCCAGCCTCCTGGCAGCAAGCACATCAACGCAGCTTTTCATACTTGCTCCTTTGCAATTCAGATCCTTTCGCGCCAGGCAAACTGTTCGGACAAAATTATATTTTTTACATGAGAACACAACAGACGTGTTCGCGAAAGCACGGCACCAAGTGCGGGTAGGCATCCACTTGAAATCGATTTCCTCCTGTGTTTTTCTCTGGATGTTGTCTCTCTCGGTGCTGGGCGAACAATTCATTGATGCATTTGTCCTGAACTGAAGCCTTTTGCCCATCTCGCGGGGTCAGAGCCGCTCTGTCTGTCTATTACCTGCCTGTGACCCTTATCGGCAACATGCCGCCTGTTCAACTTTCAACAGCAAACCCAGAAAGGCAAATGAACAGAAAGATGTGTCTCTCAGCCCCGGTGGCAAAGGATGTTAATCCAAATATATCCCCCGTGAGAGTCTGTGTGCATTGGCTTCCTCATAAAGTTTGTATTGGAAATGTGCGGGAAAAGCGTAAAATTATGAAAACATCCTGATGGCCCGTACGGGGATCGAACCCGCGACCTTGGCGTTATTAGCACCACGCTCTCACCAACTGAGCTCACCGGCCACAATGCTCCCGTTGGCCAGGCTCGAACCTAGGCTGAGGAAATTGTCTTTCAGGCTCACACTGGGTGACCGAGTTACTGCACAAACATTGAACACACCACATCGCTTAAACATTGTTAACTGTTCGTATATACAACTGGGCAGAGTGTAAATCCAAAGTAACAGAAAGACTGCTCTATGGTCTAACAAACCTCATTCTAAAATTTATTATCGCACCACAGCCCCTCCCACAAACACTGTCCCGGTATAAAAGCAGACGGCGGGACCCCGACTGAATTCGAACCTGCAGCGGACGGTTGGAGCCGGATCCAGCATGTCCGATGTGGTTTCACTCCCATTCGTTTGGGAAACGCGTCATCAGGAGCGTAAGATTTCACTTGATTCATACCTTTTGTAGTGGAGGAGACAGAAAGTAACTAAAACCTGCCGAAACCCGGGATCGAACCATGGACCTTTAGATCTATCAGTTTGACGCTCTCCCAACTGAGCTATTTTGGCTTCACGTCAAATGCAATATTATGTCGTTCTTTTGGAGGATTTTCTATCCCCGGGTGGAATTGCCCCACTTGCTCATTCCTCACTTCGGGCAATGTGACCCGACCAGATCTCGGAGCTCAGGTTGTGTTAATGTTGTAAGGGGTTTTCCTCGAGAGGTTTCCCTGAGGTTTCTCTCTCTAGAGGCCTCTCTCTCTTGCACAGTAAAACTTTGAGTGGTTCGACCCACTCACCCCTTAGATTCTATTATCTGCACTTAGGTGCAGGAACTGCAATGCACAGAAGACTCTTGTCGACCGAGTTTGATGAATAAAAATGAAATTTTATTGTAAATGGAAAAATATCAAATCAAATGCAACAAAGACAAGAGTACGGTACATGCGAGGGAAAAACAAATACAAACAAATCATAACGTCATTATACTAACTAAGGCAAATATAGGCATCTTATACTCTACAAAGATCATCATGAAATAAAGAAACACATGGAGCATCGAGGAACAACAACTCATGTTAATTGTACCCTTAAATCCACCCCCTTATTAAACCTAACTAGATCTGATTGTGAAGGGCCAAAAACATGCTCACCAATCCCACTCGGAAGTGCAAGGTTTTGAAAAAGAGGCTGCTGGGGCTGCAACGACTGTCCGATTTTAAACTGTCCTTTTCTCCGCTCTCTTTGTGACTGTCCGAGCTTGTTGATTCAAGCTTCCTCCAAAGTCTTCTCCCAAGTGCTGTCTAACTCCTCAAGCTGCGTGATGTGCCTCAATAATTCTGAGACTCGATGTTAGCGAAACAAAACAAGGCTTTTATTAACTTAGAAAGTAACACGTAAGAGAGAGAGGTATCTTCCTTCTGGAGACTGAGGCCAGACTGAGCTAGCTTACAAATGGGGCCCGGTATGGGCGGAGCCCTACAAACACAGCACATTCCAGCACATTCCAATAAACAATACAATGAGGACTGGGGGAAGGGAAATGACACTGAAACCGATCACAGTGACAGGCAGTGATGAGGAATATTTCTTCACATTCACCCCTTCTATAGATTTAGTCTGTTCGGGGGTTTGATAGTCCTCTGCGACCGACGTGGCTGTTGTGGTGCCGCGGGTGTCAGCTGGGTGTCCCCGGTAGTCTCCTGGGTCTCTGCCGGGGGTGCCGCCAGGGTTGTTGAGGGGGTAGTTGGTGGGGGTGCCGTTGGTCGATGTTCTTCCGGGGGTGATGAAAGAGTAGTGGGTGGGTAAGAGTTGCTGTGATCGTTGTTGCTGCTATTGCCGTGGTTGTTGTCGATGCCGGCTGGGGCGACGTCTTTTATGGACACGGTGTCCTCCCTTCCGTCTGCGTGCCGGACATATGCGCATTGGGGGTTGGCGTGGAGTAGGTGTACTGGCTCCACGAGAGGGTCCGTCTTGTGGCCCCTCACATGCCTTCGCACGAGTACCGGACCTGGGGTGGAGAGCCATGACGGCATGGATACGCCTGAGGTGGATTTCCGGGGAAAGACAAACATTCGTTCATGAGGCGTGGCATTAGTGGCCGTACACAATAGCGACCGTATCGAATGGAGCACATCTGGGAGGACTTCCTGCCAGCGGGAGATAGGGAGGCCCTTGGTCCTTAGAGCTAGAGTGACTGCTTTCCATACTGTCCCGTTCTCTCGCTCCACTTGGCCGTTACCCCGGGGGTTGTAGCTGGTGGTACGGCTCGTGGCGATCCCCTTGGACAGCATGTACTGGCGTAGCTCTTCACTCATGTAGGACGCCCCCCTATCCGTATGGATGTAGCTCGGCATACCGAACAGGCAGAACAGGCTGTTGAGGCATTTAATGACCGTGGCGCTGGTCATGTCTGGGCAGGGGAAGGCGAATGGGAACCGGGAGTATTCGTCCACAATGTTCAGGAAGTAAACATTGCGGTCGACGGACGGGAGGGGGCCCTTGAAATCTAAGCTGAGCCGCTCAAAGGGCCGTGTAGCTTTGATTAAGTGGGCTCTATCTGGGCGGTAGAACCGAGGCTTGCACTCAGCGCAAGTGCGGCAGTTCCTGGTCAGAGACCGAACTTCCTCAATTGAGTAGGGTAAGTTACGGGACTTTATGAAGTGGAACAGCCGCGTGACCCCTGGGTGGCAGAGGTCGTTGTGGAGGGTCTGTAGCCGATCCCCGGTGGCGCTGGCACACATCCCTCGTGAGAGGGCGTCACGGGATTCGTTAAGGGCCCCTGGCCGGTAAATGATGTCGTACTCGAAGGTGGAGAGCTCGATCCGCCACCTAAGAATCTTATCATTTTTAATCTTCCCTCTCTGTTTATTATTGAACATAAACGCTACCGACCGCTGGTCGGTAAGTAGGGTGAAGCGTTTGCTGGCTAGGTAGTGGCGCCAGTGGCGCACTGCCTCCACGATGGCTTGGGCCTCCTTTTCCATGGAGGAGTGTCTGATCTCGGGCCCTTGGAGGGTCCTCGAGAAGAAAGCTATGGGCCGCCCCGCCTGGTTGAGGGTGGCCGCCAAGGCGAAGTCAGACGCATCACTTTCCACTTGAAATGGAGTGTTCTCGTCCACTGCCTGTAGCGTGCCCGCTCAATATCCTGCTTAATGCTTTTGAAGGCGGCGTGGGCCTCAGCAGAGAGCGGAAAAGAGGATGCTTTCAAGAGGGGGTGGGCTTTGTTGGAGTAGTTGGGGACCCATTGGGAATAATCAGAAAATAACCCCAGGCACCTTTTCAGGGCTTTGGGAGTGTTGGGCAGGGGCAGCTCCCGTAGGGGGCGCAATCGGTCGGGGTCTGGTCCGATTTCCCCATTCTCCACCACGCTGCCTAGTATGCAGAGGCGCGTGGTGTTGAAAATGCACTTGTCCTCGTTGTAGGTGAGGTTGAGTTTTTGTGCGGTTTCCAGGAACCTCTCGAGGTTCGAGTCGTGATCCTGCTGATTGTGGCCACAGATGGTGACGTTGTCGAGGTAGGGGAAGGTTGCCTGCAAGTGGTGGTCATCGACCATGCGGTCCATCTCCCTCTGAAAAACCGAGACCCCATTCGTCACCCCAAAGGGGACTCTGAGCAATTGGTAGAGGCGTCCGTTCGCCTCGAAGGCCGTGTACGGGTGGTCCTCTGGTCTGATAGGGAACTGGTGGTACGCTGACTTGAGGTCGATGGTGGAGAACACCCGGTATTGGGCGATTTGGTTCACCATTTCTGATATGCGGGGTAGCGGGTAGGCGTCTAGTTGGGTGTACCTGTTGATCATTTGACTATAGTCGATCACCATCCGTTTCTTCTCGCTACCCCTTACCACTACCACTTGGGCGCGCCACGGGCTGTTGCTGCATTCAATAATGTGCTCTTTCAGGAGCCTGTCTACCTCGGTCGCGATAAACCGCCTGTCCTCCCAGCTGTACCTTCTGCTTTTGGTCGCTATTGGCCGGCAGTTAGGGGTAAGGTTCGCGAATAGCGAAGGCGGCTTTACCTTCAGTGTAGCCAGACCGCACACTGTGAGGGGCGGCTGGGACCCACCGTACTTGAGCGTGATGCTTTGGTGGTTGCACTGGAAATCCAGGCCCAAGATCACGCTCGCACATAGGTTCTTCATGATAAATACTTTAAAATTATCGTATACAGTTCCGTTAATGCCCAATTGTACCGTGCAGTAACCCAGAATGATCGATGTCTGGGTTTTATCAGCCATAGAGATGGTACCCTGAGCAGGGACCACCTTTAGGGAGAGTTGCTGTGCCAGTTCAGGGTGGATAAAACTCTTCGTGCTTCCACTGTCAATTAAACATTTAACCCGGCACCCGTTTACCTCGATGTCCACCATTGATTTGGATAGCGGGTGCGGCCTGGTCTGGTCCACTGTGACCGATGCCACTGTAGGGCCCTGATCGATACAAGATGGCGTCCACGCTGTCTGCTCATAAGATGGCCGACCCCACGAGGTCGGGCAAGATGGCGTCCAAGATGGCCGCTCCCACGGCGCACACGCGGCGGTGGCGGGTTTTCCGGCGGTTGGTTTTCCAGCGGGGTTCCCTCTGCACACCTTCCCGAAGTGCCCCTTCTTACCGCACTTAAAGCAGGTGGTGCCTTTCGCCGGGCACAGGTTTCTGGTGTGTTTTGGCTGCCCGCAGAAGTAGCAGTTGGGTCCCTGACGCGTCGCGGCTGTCGTAGGGCTTCTGGGGGGAGAGCGGGGCCCCGCCGGTGTCGGGCTGCCGGGCGGGGAAGATGCCTTCCAAGATGGCGGTGCCCTCGGTCACATGTGGTGGCGTGGACGGCGCGGGCTGAAGAGTAGGCGTCCGAGTTTCTCTGGGCCACATCCAGGGATCGCGCGGTGTCCGCAGCCTGTTTCAGGTCCAACCCCGTTTTTTCCAGCAGTCTTTGCCGGATGTAAGTGGCGCTGAGGCCTGTGATAAAGGCATCGCGAACAAGCTCATCAGTGTACACTGCGGCTTTTACATCTCGGCACTTGCAGTCTTTGCCAAGCATTTTCAGGGTGCTTAGGAACTCCTCCACCGATTCCCCAGGTCGCTGTGCGCGAGTAGCGAGCAGATGCCTAGCATACACCTCATTCGTAGGCTGCTGGTAATGCGCCTTTAAGATGTCGCAGGCAGCCAGGTACGTATCGGCATCTTGGATGAGGGGGTAAACCCGGTGGCTTACCCAATTCCGCAGAATTCCGAGTCTCATCCTCGCAGCGTCCGTAGCGTCTTTGACGGCTGCGGAATTGTCCAGGAAGAATTCCATACACTCGAACCAGTGTCCGAAGCATGCTGATGCGTCCGGAGCATGTTGATCCAAATCCAAACGTTCGGGTTTCAGGAGTTGATCCATAGTGTTGAAAAATAAGTTAATAAAATTGATGTGCCTCAATAATTCTGAGACTCGATGTTAGCGAAACAAAACAAGGCTTTTATTAACTTAGAAAGTAACACGTAAGAGAGAGGTATCTTCCTTCTGGAGACTGAGGCCAGACTGAGCTAGCTTACAAAAGGGGCCAGGTATGGGCGGAGCCCTACACACACAGCACATTCCAGCACATTCCAATAAACAATACAATGAGCACTGGGGGAAGGGAAATGACACTGAAACCGACCACAGTCACAGGCAGTGATGAATGGAATATTTCATCACACTGCGTTCCGGGGTGCTGCGTCCTGGTCCTGTGTCTCAACTCGTCCAAGCTGTCCCTGGGGTCGTTGCCCCTGTCGAGTCGTGTCCCACTGCCGTGTCCTCCAAGCTGCTTGTTCAGCTTGCCTTGAGTGTCGCTTCCAACCCGGTGCTTCTGCTTGTTTCAACTGCTGAAAAGTCTCTTCAGTTATATCTTTCTTCCCGAGGCTTCACTTCCCCCCCCAAAATCAGGTGAGTCTTTGTTTTAACTTTTGGTTCATTTTAAGCGGCTGGTAACAGGCCCATCTGTGGTTTGAAATGCCTTTCATTGTTGTTAAATTTCGTGCTGATCCTGTTACCGAGCCCTTGGTGTTGTCCTCATGAATAAGTTATTGTCTCTTTCATCTGGGTCAACACTTAGATGGCCTTTGTCTCCAGCCAGATCTTGAGTGGATCTGCATCTAATCCATATGCATGCCTGTGGGTCTGGCTTTGTCCTCTCAGAAACAGCTTCCAGAACTTGCAATGGGTTCAATCCACATAGTTGTCTGAGGTTGTGCAGGAACCATTTTAAAGTGTCCCAATAAGCTGGTCACAGGATACGGCGGCCATTTTGTATGCCCCTTTTTCTGGGCTTCTTTTAAAAGTCTTTAAAATCATGGCCTCTTCTGCCCATTGATCCTTATTAATATGAAATCCAATTTTGCGAATCCTACACTCCCCCCTGATGATACTGTAGCTTGCTTGGAGTATCATAATTCCGGTTGAGCAAAATTTTCTGTCCTTCCGCAATCTAACCATCCCCAGTGTTTACCTATCCATGACCCCACGACACATGCATTTCCCATTTCAGAAAAATCTAGTGCAGATTAAGCATCTATAGATGGCAATACCTTCGAGTTAAAAAATCTTACAACTTACTTCCAGGCATGGAGGGGGGCCTTATACCCCTACATCACCTAGTACATACACATTATCAAATAATAATAATCACGTCTAATAAACTTCAATAATAAAATGAAATACATACGAAAATCCAAAAACACATGAATACATATCAAAAAAAATAACACAGAGGAGGGAGGGAAACTTTAACTTTATACAGAGCAGCAAAATCTAAACGGGTGTCTCTTCTTCTACCCGCACATAATGCTCCCTCCATTCCCCTCTATTCTCATACTTTTGCGAATGTTTGACCTTTTTACAGTGTACAAACAACGAATCACCTTTAAACTTAAACTAAACTTATGTACAGCGCCGCCCGTCCCCGGGCGGCTTGCCTAATCCCTGATCGGACTGCAGCTCACCGCTCCCTGTGGCGGGGCTACAGTGACCTGTGGCTCTGGACTGCAGCTCACCGCTCCCTGTGGCGGGGCTGCAGTTACCTGTATCTCTGGTTCCCCGCAGCCTTTTGCTGTTAAACGGGGACTGTGCTTTCTTAATGATTTCTGAAGTTGGTGTCTACTGGGAGTGGGTGACTCGGGCCAAGACTTTACAGGCTGAGGCGTTCGGGCCGACCTGCGATCAACTACTTTGAGCGTGGCTCCCTTAGCTAGTGGGCCTTCGGGTGGAACCTCAGCTCTCGCAGCCCGTGGCTCTTCCACGACAGTAGGCTTCGGCTCCCTTCCCTCAGGCTCCGCCCCTTTGGGATTTGGGCAGGCTCCCTTGGCGAGTGGACCTTTGGGTGGGACTTTGGCTCTCACAGCCCATGGCTCTTCCACGACTGTGGGCTTCGGCTCCCTCCCCTCAGGCTCCGCCCCTTCGGGAATTGGGTCTGTGGCAGACGGCTCCTCCCCACCTGTCCTTACAGGTGGAGGATCTCTGCCCCCAATTTCTACCTCCCCCACGCTCGAGTCGAGGGCGGAACCTCCGTCCTCCGACTCCTCCTCCTCCAGAATCGTGTCGAGGGCGGGACCTTGCTGTTCGGGTCCCTCCTCGTCTGAGTCCCAGGCCATCGGGGAAGCCTCCCAGGTGGGTGGGATGGCTCCTCCCCTCAAGCAGGCTGCAACGCCAGCTTGTGTGGTCTGTGACTCTTTACTTGCCTCAGGCTTATTGCTTTTACTCTCAGACCTGGCTTTCCCTGCTGGTTCTTTTGCACCTGGCTTAAACAGTTTACACTGGTCATGAACCATTTTAAAAACCCTTAGCTGACCCTCTAAACTACCAGCCCTTGCTGTTAACCTGGCGTTCTCCTCCCTTAAAACCTGCTCAACTAACTTAGCCTCCGCAACCTGGCACCGCAGGTATTCCTCCATTTTACCGGAGGTCTCTTCCTGTGCATGTCTTTCTAGGGGACACAGGTCGACAGGCTGCGCTGGCTCTAGTCAATTGGGCACATCGGTTGGGGCTGGGGGAGCAACAGGGCCGTTGGCGACTGCCACCTTCCCCTGCGAGGTCATTAGAGACCGCATTGCCTCTAAAACTGACTCGATCGCAGTGGGATGGATCGACACATCGGCTCCTTTCTCCCGGATGGGCGTTTGGGCTGGGGCTGAGGGAGCTTTTCCCTTTAAATCCTTCCAGGGATTTTTACAGTCCCGGCACCAGTGACCTTCCTTCCCACACCCGTAACAACTGCTCTTGGCTTGGGGAGGGCGATTCCCCTCCTGATGCCATTCCTTTTTAGCAGGAGCTACAGGCCTCGCCTCATGCACCTTTCCCTTTGAGGAAGGCACATCCCTACTCTTGTTGTTCCTGTAACCTATCGTGAGCTGATCAAGTACTAGTTCCTCCGTGGAGCGGGGGTTAGTGGGGTCAAACCATGTTTTGGCCTGCTCCCTCACCTGGGGCAAGCAATTGGCGACCAAGCACCGGAGCCAATGAGCCCTTTGGTCATTATTCAGCCCGGCCCGGGCCGGCCCGCCCGGGCAGCTGCGCCGATACACTGGCCACAACCTTCCGGCAAAAACCCGTGGGGGTTCCCCCTCTAGCTGTATTGTCCTTTCCAATCGGAGGAACGGACTTCCGTCACTCTCCCCTATAATCTCCAGGATCTCGTCCCGTAACTCCTCATACGCCTTGTGCCCTCTCTTGCTCTCGTCAGGGAGACACTGGAGGAGCGAGCTGTCCAGGGAGAACAGCAGCATTTTGGACTGTTCAACCCCGTCGCAGTCATTAACTGCTGCGGTCTGCTCCGCGTCCCTAAAATGGATGGAGGGATCTCCTGACTCGGAGGGTTTTGGGATGTGACTTATCATTGCCCTCAGCTGTTGTGCGCTGTGGGCCATTATGATCTGATTCACGAGGGGTCCATCCTCGCCATCTGCTACGCCTGGACCGAGCCTCCGGTGTCGAGTTGGACACATTGGCGCCGGCCCCGACTCTACTACCTGGGGTTGCTCTACCTCAGGAACCTCTTTGTCTAACTTCACCGTTTCGTTCCCCGGAGTCCAAGACTCAGTATAGGCGGGAGGTGCCGAGGGCTCGGGGGTTGGTACCCCAACTGCCTCTTGCGGAATCGGTCTTTTGGATTCCTTGGCTAACAGTAGCTGGCTCGCTGGTGGGTTTATGAGACACACCAAGCTGTTTGCCTTCGCTAGGGCCGTTCTCATGTCCTCTAGCTCCTTGTGGCAAGCGCTATGGTTGGTGTCCTCAGACCTATCCTCCATGGCCATCTTGTATGCTGTCCTCGCCCCCAGAATACTTTCCTCCTGTGCCTCTACCTGCTTAGCTCGGCGGAAACACCTCTCTCTCATTCTACCTTCACTGGCCTTGGCCTCAACGACCTGACACTCCAAGTAATCTATCCTGGCCTCATGGCGGTGAGTTACGGATTGGCGTTCCTGATTCAGCGCGTTAAGCGATTCAATCAGTTTCTTTCCTCCCGCAACCTTTTCCTCTACTTCTGCTAATAACGACTTGATCCAAAAGCTGGACTTGCTTCTTGTAGCACATCAGCCAGACCGCCTTTTCTACAGATCTTTTGTGCTCTTTGCTTTCTGTCCACTTGATGGCTGCGTCTAGCGGGCGCCTATCTCTTAATAGGTCGGATATCCACTGTTTTATAAGGTTTACCTTCCCAAAAACATAATCCACTATCCTCTCATCCATTGCATTTCGACCATTCAAACTTGGATCTACTACATTGCAATCCTGCTGCCAGACTCCTGCCTGACTCGCCATTTTCTGTAAGGGGTTTTCCTCGAGAGGTTTCCCTGAGGTTTCTCTCTCTAGAGGCCTCTCTCTCTTGCACAGTAAAACTTTGAGTGGTTCGACCCACTCACCCTTTAGATTTTATAGTCTGGACTTAGGTGCAGGAACTGCAATGCACAGAAGACTCTTGTAGACCAAGTTTGATGAATAAAAATGAAATTTTATTGCAAAATGGAAAAATATAAAATCAAATGCAACAAAGACAAGAGTACGGTACATGGGAGGGAAAAACAAATACAAACAAATCATAACGACATTATACTAACTAAGGCAAATATAGGCATCTTATACTCTACAAAGATCATCATAAAATAAAGAAACACATGGAACATCGAGGGACAACAACTCATATTAATTGTACCCTTAAATCCACCCCCTTATTAAACCTAACTAGATCTGATTGTGAAGGGCCAGAAACATGCTCACCAATCCCACTCGGAAGTGCAAGGTTTTGAAAACGAGACTGCTGGGGCTGCAACGACTGTCCGATTTTAAACTGTCCTTTTTCTCCGCTCTCTTTGTGACTGTCCGAGCTTGTTGATTCGAGCTTCCTCCAACGTCTTCTCCGAAGCTATGTCTTCCTCCTCAAGCTGCGTTCCGGGGTGCTGCGTCCTGGTCCTGTATCTCAACTCGTCCAAGCTGTCCCTGGGGTCATTGCCCCTGTCGAGTCATGTCCCACTGCCGTGTCCTCCAAGCTGCTTGTTCAGCTTGCCTCGAGTGTCGCTTCCAACCCGGTGCTTCTGCTTCTCTCAACTGCTGAAAAGTCTCTTCAGTTATACCTTTCTTCCTGAGGCTTTACTTCCCCCCCAAAATCAGGTGAGTCTTTGTTTTAACTTTTGGTGGGCTTTGAGCACAGCGGGGCAGTTATTATATTTTAAATCATTTTAAGCGGCTGGTAACAGGCCCATCTCTGGTTTGAAATGCCTTTCATTGTTGTCAAATTTCGTGCTGATCCTGTTACCGAGCCCTTGGTGTTGTCCTCATGAATAAGTTATTGTCTCTTTCATCTGGGTCAACATTTAGATGGCCTCTGTCTCCAGCCAGATCTTGAGTGGATCTGCATCTAATCCATATGCATGCCTGTGGGTCTGGCTTTGTCCTCTCAGAAACAGCTTCCAGAACTTGCTATGGGTTCAATCCACATAGTTGTCTGAGGTTGTGCAGGAACCATTTTAAAGTGTCCTAATAAGCTGGTCACATGATACAGCGGCCATTTTGTATGCCCCTTTTTCTGGGCTTCTTTTAAAAGTCTTTAAAATCATGGCCTCTTCTGCCCATTGATCCTTATTAATATGAAATCCAATTTTGCGAATCCTACATTTGCAAGCTGCATTCGGCTGGCATACTTGTTGAAATTGAAAGCAGTGCTTCTTGAAACGTAGGCATTGCACTTCGTATTCTCGAAAAAAGTTAATAATTGCTTATCTTTCGTGCAGCAGTGCCTTGCAAAGATTACACACATTTTACCTGGCAGGACTGCAATACAAGCTGCTATGAGCAGTATGAAAAAGAAGCAGAGATTTGTGAACCGATAGCCATCAAGGCAGCTGTGTGATTTGCTCAGAACCGAGGCTTAGCAGAGGGGCAAGTGAGCAAGCTGAAGTTAAGGATGAGAGCAGGCCGAGACAAAGTATAATGGTGGTACGGTAATGTAGTTGATTTTGAGAAAAGAATCTAATGACCTTTTCAGCAACGGTTCCATGGTGTAATGGTGAGCACTCTGAATCCAGCGATCCGAGTTCAAATCTCGGTAAAACCTGAATTCTTGTTGTCCCAGCTGCTGGAACTTTGGGACATACAAGCTTGGCATCTGCATACCAACCACGGTTACTGGACCGCTTGCTGCCTGAATCAATGACGGTTGATTTAATTGTTCTCGACATCAGATGATAGGCTCAACCTCTCATTCCCAGTTCCAAATAAGCGCGGCAAGAAAAATGTGTGTTGTCCAGTGCTTCGTTTGACTGCACAGCAGATTGCTCAATATTTTCTTTGCAAACTGTATTCGGCTGGCATACTTGTTCAAATTGAAAGCAGTGCTTCTTGAAACGTAGGCATTGCACTTCGTATTCTCGAAAAAAGTTAATAATTGCTTATCTTTCGTGCAGCAGTGCCTTGCAAAGATTACACACATTTTACCTGGCAGGACTGCAATACAAGCTGCTATGAGCAGTATGAAAAAGAAGCAGAGATTTGTGAACCGATAGCCATCAAGGCAGCTGTGTGATTTGCTCAAAACCGAGGCTTAGCAGATGGGTAAGTGAGCAAGCTGAAGTTAAGGATGAGACCAGGCCGAGACAAAGTATAATGGTGGAGACGGTAATGTTGTCGATTTTGAGAAAAGAATCTAATGAACTCTTCAGCAACGGTTCGATCACCTTATGGGCCATCAGAATATTTTCATCATTTTATGGTTTTTCATAACATTTGAAATATAAAATTTATAAGAGAACAAATCCATACCGTATCTCACGGGAGAATTATTTGGATCAACATCCATTGCACCTTTGACACCAGGGTGGAGAGACACATAGACCATTGAATCATAGATTGATACGGCACAGAAGGAGGCCATTCGGCCCATCAAGCCTGCACTGTTACATTGAAAGAGCTCTCCAATTAGTCCCACTCACCTGCTCTTTCCCCACAGCCCTCCAAATTTCTCCTTATCAATATTCCCCTTTTGAAAGTTACTATTGAATCTGCTTCCACCACCCATTCAGGCAGCGCATTCCCAATCAGAATAACTCACAGCGTAAAAAAATTCTCCTCATCTCCCCTCTGGTTCTTTTGCCGGTTATCCTCAATTGGTGTCCTCTGGTTACCAACCCTACTGCCACTGGAAACAGTGTCTCCTTATTTACTCTATCAAAACCCCTTGAAATTTTGAAAACCTCTATTAAACTTCCTCTTAACCGTCTGAGGAAAAGAATCCCAGCTTCTCCAGTCTCTCCACATAACTGAAGTCTCTCATCCCTGGGACCACTCTGAGACTTCAAACCGAGGCTCCCGCTCTGTGTATCTGTTGCTCTCTGTTTGTCTCTATCTGTCTCTCTCTCTCTGTCTATTGCTCTTTCTATGTCCGTCTCTTTTTCACTCTATTCACAGCTGGACTGTTGCTCTGACAGATTTTGTATATGTTAATATAGTTGTGAAAGATGTCATGCGGGAGACCGATGGTTCAATTCCCCGACAGGGCAGATGATTTTTAACATCCCCAATTATAAACCGTTGGACATCACCTTAAAATGCTCCTTTTTGAACAGAAAAAATAACTAAATGAATTTTAAAAGATGTACTGGCATATGAAGAAATGTATAACAATTTCCTGCAACATTTCCTCGTTAGTATAGTTTCCCTCTCCCTTTTGTGTGGGGCACGGAGGAGGGAGAGAGGGACAGAGCAAATGAGATTAACAGGGTTACGCACAAATCGCTGGGGTTTGGGACTAAGCGCGACTTCTCTTTCAAAGAGACAGCACAGGCACGACGGGCCGAATGGCCTCCCAATGTAATGCAAGCCTCCGTAAATCAATGAAACTCAGATGGATATCTGAGACATACACACACAAAGAGACACTTGTCTGTGTCTGTGTGTGTTCGAGCATTTGTCTCAAACACTGCATAACTACTTCCTCTACCACGTCCTTGATAGTATAGCGGTGAGTATTCAATTCCTCGACAGCTTCTCTCTGTATGTTTCATAGAAACATAGAAGATAGGAGCACGAGTCGGCCATTCGGCCCCTCGAGCCCGCTCTGTCATTTAATGAGATCATGGCTGATCATCCAAATTCAGTACCCTGTCGCTGCTTTCTCCCCATATACCTTGATCCCTTTAGCCTCAAGAAATATGTCCAACTCCTTCTTGAATATATTTAATGAATGTGCCTCAACTGCCCCGTGTGGCAGAGAATTCCACAGGTTCACCACTCTCTGGGTGAAGAAATTCCTCCTCATCTCAGTCCTAATTGGCTTACCCACTATGCTTAGTCTATGACCACTGGCTCTGGAATCCCCCGCCATTGGGAACATGCTTCCTGCATCTAGTTTGTCTAGTCCTGTTAGAATTTTATAAGTTTCAATGAGGCCCCCTCTCATTCTTCTTAACTCTAGCGAATATAAGCCTAATCAACCCAATCTCTCCTCATACGTCTTTCCTGCCATCCCAGGTATCTGTCTGGTGAATCGTTGCTGCACTCTCCATGGCAAGAACATCCTTCCTCAGATAAGGCGACCAAAATGGCACACAATACTCAAGGTTTTTCTCTCTGTCTCTTAGAAAAGCACAGACGGAAATAGATTTCAAGTGGATGCCTACCCGCAACTGGTGCTGTGGTTTCCTGAACACGTCTTTTGTATTCTCACCTGAAAAATGTCATTTTGTACCAAAAGTTTGCCTGGCGTGGAAGTAATCTGAATTTCACAAAATACACTTCCTTGCCTGCTGCACAATGCCTGCTGTTTCAAAGTCATCAGGAAATGACTAGACCTTTCTATCAACATTTGGAACAAGACACTTTACATGTTGCCTACATTTAACTGCAGCTCACAGTATCAGAACAGTCACAGTTATCAATAGTCTTCCATGTATCTTCTTTCCCACTACATCTCCCTAACAAACTTAGCTGATCAGAGCACGGCTATCAATCAATTTATTGCCAGTGAGAAAAATGCAACATTTGAAACTTAGCAACGTGTGCAAGACTGGAATCAGAGAGTGCCTGGGCAGTGATAACTTAACCTGAGCATTAAGATATTCATTAGGCCTGAGCCCTTCCTGTATTGCTCAGTAGCCCACTGAGTGAGGAACTGAGAGACAACAGGCCGGGCATGGAGCCTGGGCATTTTCAGTTCTGTGTGGGGCTCAGCACCATACCTGCTGCTGAAGATTTAACTTGACATCATTTCAGCTTGGCACAAGATCAGTGAGTCAAAACAGGACAGAAGGAGGCCATTCGGCCCATCGAGTCCGTGCCGGCTCTCTGTCGAGCAACCCAGTCAGTCCCATACCCCGCTCTCTCCCCGTAGCCCTGCAAGTTTATTTCCCTCTAGTGCCTATCCAGTCACCCCTTGAAAACATTGAGTGTCTCCGGTTCCACCAGGTTGGGGCGGAAACATTTTGTAAAATATTCCCCATTAAAAATGAATTAACATGAAAAAGTTAATTAGTTTTGTGGTTAAATATGAATAAAATAAAATCTCTTAAAACACGTATATTTGCTCTGTGCAATTCTGGGCCATCAGCAGCAGCATAATTGTATTCAACCACAATCTCTTCGGGCATATCACTCCACCATTACCCTCAAGCCAGGGGACCAAACCTGGTTCAGTGAGATGTGTAGAAGAGCAGGCCAGGAGCGGCACCAGGCGCACCTAAAACTGAGACCATTCCAAACTGGTGAAACTGGATATGGAACCAAGGCGGGCCAATGCAGCTCAGATACAGATTATCCAGGATCTAATTGAGTGAAGGAACAGGGCTGTGGGGCTGAATGGCCTCCTCATGTTCCGATTAGTCTGTTACCATTAAGAAAATGTTACAGAATGGCTTTCTCGGATCCCAGTGGATGATCTCATACTCACCGACATTTTACCCAGTGCTACAGTTTAACCCACGATCTTGCAGCCAAAATACACATTTTGAAAACTTGGAAAAAGTTAATGCATCATCTTTGGGTGGGCTCGAACCACCAATATCTTTATGGTTAACAGCCGAACGCGCTAACCAATTGCGCCACAGAGACGGGCTGAAAAGCTGATTACAACATATACTAAAGCCAGAGATTACCGAGATAAAACCTCAGGTCACAGAGAGCAAGATAGCAACTGTCCAGACTCTGTTTACTTGTGCAAATTAAAAAATGTAACCTTCATTGTCGGAGGGACTGAGGTTGTCATTTCAATGTTTTCAGCTGATTTCACAGGCGATCCCCAGCTCTGAATCCCCCAGCAGAGAATTCAAGGAGAGTTTGATATAAATGAGATTCAACATTAGTATCCGAACATTACTCTTGATTCGGGACTCTGATCTCTCTCCAGCATGTCGCTGCTGAAGATTGAATTTGATATAATTTCACCTTGTCTCGTGATCAGAGCGGCTCAGTGAGACTTCGGCCGTCTCTCCCTTCACAACCCATCAGTGCGGAGAAAAGAACAGGGAATTCTACACATGTGTTCTGCTCTGTAACTTTATTTGAACGTTTCAGTGCATTTCACGCTGTGTACAACACGGTGAGGTCCCCCGTGCTGTGTCAGCTTTGTATCTTTATCAACACTCCAGCTTTACATTAACACAACTCTGAGCTCCGAGATCTGGTCGGGTCACATTGCCCGAAGTGAGGAATGAGCGAGAGGGGCAATTCCTCCCGGGGTTAGAAAATCCTCCGAAAGAATGACAGAATATTACATTTGCTGTGAAGCCGAAATAGCTCAGTTGGGAGAGCGTTTTAAAGGTCCCTGTTTCGATCCCGTGTTTCGGCAGGTTTTAATTATATTCACCTCCTTCACTATAAGAGGAGCGAATCAGGAGAGATTTTCCATTCTCGCACGGGCATCTCCCAAAGGAAATGGGAGTGGAAACTACATTTTACTCGTTAGATCCTGCTCCAACCGCTCGCTGCAGGTTCGAATCTGGTCGGGGTCTCGCCGACTGTTTTTATTCCGGGACTGAGGGAGGGGCTGTTCAGCGGTGGTGCGATAATCATTTTTAGAATGAGGTTTGTTGGATTAAAGAGCTCTTTTACAGTTACTTTCGATTTACACACTGCCAAGTTTTATGTAGGAACAATGTTTAAGCGATGTGGTGTGTTCAAAGTTTGTGCAGTAAATTGGTCAGCCAGTGTCAGCCTGAAAGACAACCTCCCAGCCTGGGTTTGAGCCTGCCCACGAGCGCATTGTGGCCGGTTAGCTCAGTTGGTGAGAGCGTGGTGCTAATAACGCCTAGGTCGCAGGTCCGATCCCTGTACGGGCCATCGGAATATTTTCATAATTTTACGCTTTTCTCGCACATTTCAAATACAAACTTTAAAAGGAAGCCGATGCACACTGAATCTCATGGGGGATTTATTTGGATTAACATCCATTGCACCTTTGCCACCGGGGCTGAGAAACACATCTTTCTATTTATTTGTCTTTCTGAGTTTGCTGATGAACGTTGATGGGATGTGGGCGTCGCTGGCTAGGCCTGCATTTAGTGCCCATCCCTAATTTCCCTTGAGAAGATGGTGGTGAGCCGCCTTCTTGAACTGCTGCAGTCCATATGGTGTAAGTACACCCACAATGCTGTTAGGAAGGGAGTTCCAGGATTTTGGCCCAGCGACAGTGAAGGAACGGCGAAACAGGTCCAAGTCAGGATGGTGTGTGGCTTGGAGGGGAACTTGTAGGTGGTGATGTTCCCATGCGTCTGCTGCCCTTGTCCTTCTAAGTGGTAGAGGTCGCGGGTTTGGAAGGTGCTGTTGAAGGAGCTTTGGTGAGTTGCTGCAGTGCATCTTGTAGATGGTACACACTGCAGCCACAGTGTGCTGGTGATGGAGGGAGTGAATGTTGAAGGTAGTGGATGGAGTGCCAATCAAGCGGGCTGCTTTATCCTGAATGGTGTCGAGCTTCTTGAGTGTTGTTGGAGCTGCACTCATCCAGGCAAGTGGAGAGTATTCCATCACACTCCTGACTTGTGCCTTGTAGATGGTGGAAAGGCTTTGGGGAGTCAGGAGGTGAGACATTCGCTGCAGAATTCGTAGCCTCTGGCCTGCTCTTGTAGCCACAGTATTTATATGGCTGCTCCAGTTCAGTTCCTGATCAATGGTAACCCCCAGGATGTTGATAGTGGGGGATTCAGCGATGGTAATGCCATTGAATGTCAAGGGGAGATGGTTAGAGTCTCGCTTGTTGGAGATGGTCATTGCCTGGCACTTGTGTGGTGCGAATGTTACTTGCCACTTGTCAGCCCAAGTCTGAATGTTGTCCAGGTCTTGCTGCATATGGACACGGACTGCGTCAGTATCTGATGAGTCTCGAATGGCGCTGAACAGTGTGCAATTTCAGCAAACATCCCCACTTCTGACCTTAAGATGGAGGGACGGTCATTGATAAAACAGCTGAAATGCGAGGAGCATTTGTAATAAGGTGGACGAATTGGCTGCGCAAATAGAGGTAAACGAATATGATTTGGTTGGGATTACGGAAACGTGGGTCAAGGATGGCCAAGACTGGGAACTCAACATCCAGGGGTATTCGATATTCAGGAAAGATAGGCAAAAAGGGAAGGGAGGTGGGGTAGCATTACTTGTTAAAGAAGGGATTAATACAATTGTAATGAAGGGCATTAGCTCTGATGATGTGGAATCTGTATGGGTATAATTGAGAAATACTAAGGGGAAAAGAACATTAGTGGGAGTGGTATATAGACCTCCCAACAGTAAGGCAGAGGTTGGGGATGGCATTAAAAGGGAAATTAAAGAAGTGTGCAATAAAGGCACAGCAGTCATCATGGGTGACTTTAATCTACATATAGATTGGGCCAACCAAATTAGTGACAATACTGTTGAGGAGGAATTCCTGGAGTGTTTACGGGATGGTTTCATGGACCAATGTGTCGAGGAACCAACCAGAGATCAGGTCATTTTAGGCTGGGTATTATGTAACGAGAAAGGATTAATTAGCAATCTTGTTGTACGAGGCCCCTTGGGTCTGAGCGATCATAATATGATCGAATTCTTCATTAAGATGGAGAATGAAGTAATTGACTCAGAGACTAGGGTCCTCAATTTAAATAAAAGAAACTGCGATGGTCTGAGGAGCGAGTTGGGTAGGATTAATTGGGGAATGGCACTCAAAGGGTTGATGGTGGATAGGCAATGGCAAACATTCAAAGACTGAATGGATGAGCTACAGAATTTGCTCATCCCAGTTTGGCATAAAAATAAAACAAAAAAGGTGACTCAACCGTGGCTAACAAGGGACATTAGGGATAGCATAAGATCCAAGGAGACGACATATGAATTGGCCAGAAAAAGCAATAATCCTGAGGATTGGGAGAAGTTTAGGATTCAACAAAGGAGGGGAAAATAGAATCTGAGAGTAAGCTATCAGGGAACATAAAAACTGACTGTAAAAGCTTTTATAGATATGTGAAGAGAAAAAGATTGGTGAAGTCAAATGTAGGTCCCTTACAGTCAGAATCAGGGGAATTTATAATGGGAAACAAAGAAATGGCAGACCAATTAAGTTCATACTTTGGTTCTGTCGTCACAAAGGAGGACACAAATTACCTCCCAGAGATGCCGGGGAACATCGGGCCTGATGAAAGGGTGGAACTGAAAGAAATCAGTATTTGTAGGGAAATGGTGTTAGGAAAATTGATGGGACTGAAGGCCGATAAATCCCCAGGGCCTGATAATCTACATCCCAGCGTACTTAAGGAAGTGGCCCTAGAAATTGTAGGTGCATTGCTGATCATCTTCCAGAAATCGATAGACTCTGGAACAGTACCCATGGATTGGAGGGTAGCTAATTTTACCCAGCTATTCAAAAATGGTGGTAGAGAAAAAGCGGGGAATTATAGACTGGTAAGCCTGACATCGGTAGTGGGGAAAATGCTAGAATCTATTATAAAAAATGTAACAGCAGAGCACTTGGTAAGCAGTGACAGGATCGGACAAAGTCAACATGGATTTACAAAAGGTAAATCATGCTTGACTAATCTACTGGAAATTTTTGAGGATGTAACTGGTAAAATAGATAAGGGAGAACCAGTGGATGTGGTGTATTTGGACTTTCAGAAGGCTTTCGATAAGGTCCCACATAAGAGATTAGCGTACAACATTAAGGCACATGGGATTGGGGTCAAGGTATTGACTTGGATAGAGAACTGGTTGGCGGACAGAAAGCAAAGAGTTGGAATAAATGGGTCATTTTCCGAGTGGCAGGCAGTGACTAGTGGGGCACCGCAAGGATCGGTCCGAGGTCCCCAGCTGTTCACAATATATATTAATGATCTGGACGAGGGAATTGGATGTAATACCTCCAAATTTGCAGATGACACAAAGCTGGGTGGGAGGGTAAGCTGTGAGGAGGGTGTCGTGAAACTCCAGTACGATTTGGACAGATTGGGTGATTGGGCAGAAACATGGCAAATGCACTATAATGTGGATAAATGTGAGGTTGTCCACTTTGGAGGCAAAAACAAGAAGGCAGATTATTGTTTGAATGGCAATAGATTGGGAGAAGGGGAAGTGCAAAGAGACCTGGGTGTTCTTGTGCGCCAGTCGCTGAAGGTAAGCATGCAGGTGCAGCAGGCGGTTAAGAAGGCAAATGGTATGTTGGCCTTTGTAGCAAGAGGGTTCGAGTACAGGAACAAGGATGTCTTGCTACAGTTGTACAGGGCCTTGGTGAGACCACACCTTGAGTATTGTGTGCAGTTTTGGTCGCCTTACCTGAGGAAGGACGTTCTTGCCATGGAAGGAGTGCAGCGAAGATTCACCAGGCTGATACCTGGGGTGGCAGAAATGATGTATGAGGAGAGATTGTGTCGATTGGGATTATACTCACTGGAGTTTAGACGATTGAGAGGGCATCTCATCGAAACCTATAAAATTCTGTCAGGCCTGGACAGACTAGATGCAGGAAGGATGTTTATGATGGCTGGGGAGTCCAGAACCAGGGGTCATAGTCTAAGCATAAGGGGTAAGCCATTTAGGACTGAAATGAGGACGAATTTCTTCACCCAGAGAGTGGTGAACCTGTGGAATTCTCTGCCACAGAGGGCGGTGGAGGCCAGTTCATTAAATATATTCAAAAAAGATTTGGATATATTTCTTAAGGCTAAAGGGATCAAGGGATATGGGGAGAAGGCAGGGACAGGGTACTGAATTTGAATGATCAGCCATGATCTCATTGAATGGCGGAGCAGGCTCGAAGGGCCGAATGGCCTACTCCTGCTCCTATCTTATATGTTTCTATGTTTCTATGGATGGGCCTAGGACACTGCCCTGAGGAACTCCTGCAGTGATGTCATGTGATTGAGATGAATGACCTCCAACAACCACGGCCAACTTCCTTTGTGCTAGGTATGATTCCAACCAATGGAGAGTTTTCCCCTTGATTCCCATTGACTTCAGTTTTGCTCGGGCTCCTTGATGCCACACTCGATCAAATGCTGCCTTGATGTCAAGGGCAGTCACCACTTGAGTTCAGCTCTTTTGTCCATGTTTGGACCAAGGCTGTAATGAGGTCAGGAGTTGAGTCAACCTGGCGGAACCCAAACTGGGCGTCAGTTAGTAGGTTATTGCTGAGTAAGTGCTGCTTGATAGCACTGTCAGCGACAGCTTCCATCACTTTGCTGACGATTGAGAGTAAACCGATGGGACGGTAATTGGCCGGGTCGGATTTGTCCTGCTTTTTGTAGACAGGGCATACTTGGGCAATTTTCCACACAGGGAAAGAAACTCGCCCCTGGGGGTTCGCCTGGAGCAAGATCCAATGTCATTCATCCCGTCCTGGAGCGGAGCCGGGGGCATTTCGGGTGTAAGGCGAGCGTGATAATTGCTACAGTCCCAAAACCTCTGCTCAGTTTGTCAGCCGCAAGTCAGAAGGATGTGTTAAGGGAGAAGGTGACCCGCTGACTCACCTCTCTCTGCACTGATTGAGATTGTGTTGCTTCTCCGTCAAACAACATCACTTCTGTCCCACACTAAAAGCTGTCAATCCTTCTCCTCCGCTCGCTTTCTATTCAAGTAATTGGACAATGAATCAGTAATAAGGTTCCCTCGGGCTTTTGCTGGTGGATTTACTGATAAACCGGGGAATTGAGAGGAAACTGGAGCACAGGCAGGGTCCTTGCGACAGACCAGTCCGGCTAGCCCAGTCGGTGGAGTGTCGGATACTTCATCCCTACGGCGGGGAGTTTGTGTTTTAAATTTTTGGGCTGATTTTAAAGGCGATTCCCAGCTCGGTCAATGAGTGTTTCATATAAATGCGATGCAACAAAATAAGAAAATCTCTCCTTGATTCCGGAATCTTGTCTCTCTCCAGCCGCCCGCTGCTAAAGATTGAACTGACTTTAATTTCACCTTGGCTCGGGGTCAGTGCGGTTCAGTGGGACTTCGGCCCGTCTCTCCCTTCACAACCCATCAGGGCCGAGAAAACAACGGGGAATTTTACACACGTGTTGTGTTCTGTAACTTTTTATAAACACTTCAGTGTATTTCAATCTGTGTCCAAGACTGTGAGGTCTTCCCTGGTGTGTCCACTTCCGGTGTTTATAAACACTTCTGATTTCCTGATAATGTTGTTGAATCACATTTTTTGAAAGAGTCATTGACCGAGAGGTGCCGGGGGATTTAGAGCTGGGGATCGCCTGTGAAACCAGCCCAATAATTTGAAACACAAACCGCCCCTGAGATTAAGAGTCTCAGGCTCTACCGACTGAGCTAGCCGGGCCGGTCTGACCCCGCGCACTGCTTGTGTTACAAACCATGAACCAGTTTCCCCTCAATTCCCAGGTTTACCAGAAAATCGGCCAACAAAAGCCCGAGAGAACCTTATTACTGATACTTTATCCAATCACTTTAATATGTGTTTTCTGGTTAAAAACACTTCTGCCGCTGGAAAATGTTCTCCTTATTTACTTTATTAAAACCCTTCATGATGTTGAACACGTCGACAAAATCTCCCCTTATCTTCTCTGCTCTGAGGAGAACAACCTCTTCTTCTCCACTACTCCACGGAACTGAATCTCGCATCCGTCCTAAAGCGGAGTGCCCGAATTACACACAATACTCCAAAGGTTTGGTATAACTTCCTTCCTTTTGCCCTCTATGCCTCTGTCTGTAAAGCCCAGGGTTCCGTTTGATTTTCTAACACAAGACAAAATGCTGCGGATGCTGGAAGTTTGAAATAAAAACAGAATTCGCTGGAAATACTCAGCAGCTGTGAATGGCAGGTGAGCTGGAAAAAAGTGAATTGGTTTCCAAAGAGTGTCTGAGAGTTCCATGGTGTAATGGTGAGCACTCTGGACTTTGAATTCAGCGATCCGAGTTCAAATGTCGGTTGGAACCTGGTTCCCTCTTGTCCCAGCTGTTGTAAAAGTAATTTTGATGGCAGCTGTGTGATTGGCTGCTCAGCAGCGGGAAAGTGTAGATGCTGAAGGTATGGATGAGAAAAGGCCGGGCCAAAATGGAATGGTGGAGTTAAAATTGTCCAGTTCTTTCAATATTGCTGCTGGACGGAGTTTGCAAGTAGCCTTGAGGGGGCCGTGATGTATCGCCATTGCAGTGCTGGTCCCCGCTACACAAACTCCATTGCCGAGCCACCGACTTCATCCCAATCCCTGGCCACTGAGACTGAACCAGACAGCTTGCAACCTTGGTATTTGACCCCGAGATGAGCTTCTGCCCAAGACGGTCTACTTCCACCTCCGTAACATCGCCCGACTCCGCCTCTGCCTCAGCTGATCTGCTGCTGAAACCCTCATCCTTGCCTTTGTCACCTCTAGACTTGACGATTCTAATGTACTCCTGGAAGGCCTCCCATCACCCTCCATAAACTTCAGCTCATCCAATCCTCTGCTGCCCGTATCCTAACTCGCACCATGTCCAGTTCACCCATCACCCCGGGTCTCACTCACCTACATTGGCTCCCAATCAGGCGACAACTCCATTTTCAAATTCTCTTCCTTGTTTTCAAATCCCTCCATGGGCTCGCCCCTCTCTATCTCTGTAACCTTCTCCAGCCCTACACCCTCTGTGATCTCTGCACTCCTCCAAATCTGGGCTCTTACACATCCCCGATTTTAATCCTTCCACCATCTGCCGTGGTGGGATTGTGAGCTCAGGTCTCCAGATCATCATGAAGTCTGCGGCTGAGGAACAGTTTGTGACGGGGGCCAGCACTGCAATGGCGATTCATCGCTGCCCCCTCAAGGCAAACCTCTCCCACCAGCAAGCACTGGACAATTTTCTCCCCACCATTCCACTATTCCTCTGGATTACTGGTCGAGTAACATAATCACTGTGCCGCCAAACCCCATAATTAATTGATTGAAGATTCGTTAATGAGCAGCGCAGAGTCTGAACCAGGAAGAGTCAGTTAGAACAGGGAATTCAATGTCCAATCAGGCACAGTAAGAGAAATAAAGAGAGGGAAATAAATGTTGGATTAAGAGAGAGAAAAGAAAGAGACAAAAGTAAAAACATTTTTATAATATAAAAAATCTTCAACAACAATTTATATCTGAAGGAATGAGAATCCACACTTATAAAAGTTAATTTTCAGTGCTAGGGAGGTTACTTCGTGGAAATTAAGACGACTTCGACTGAAATGGACGGGGTTGATGCGGTGTGTGAAATATGGTGACGATCTATGGTTATTATCCGAGGCGACGCTGCAGGATCATTTAAAGATCTCCCGCGGATCCACTGAAACCAGTCGAATGTGCAGCTTTGAGAGGGGCTTTCTGCACCATCAGGGCAGGAAACGGGAGTGAGGGAGGGACACTGTCGGTATCTGTGCTGAGGTTGAGTCTGTGAAGAATGGTCCGGGATCAGATAATGTACAGCCTCTATTAAATATTTTGTTTTATTCATATTTAATTACAATATGATTTCTTCCATTGTTCATATTTATTAAATTGAAATAGGAAAGGTTTATTTTCAGTTTGAACCGGGCACCATTTCTAGAACATAATGTTTCCCCCGAGGATCCAGCCCAAGACTTTTCGCCTGTGAGGTGAACATGATAAACCGCTACACTACGGAAACCTCTGCTTAGCTAAACATCCAGAAAGAACTGTTCAGTGAGAAGGTGAAATGCTGAATTCCAGATTCTGGATTTATTTCCTTTCATTAACATTTCTGCACAAGTCAAAAATGTTCCTTTCAAAGTCATTAAACTCTCGAATTTCCACATCGCCCGCGAATCTTCTGAATCAGATGCCTCCAGTTTTCCCACTCTATCAATATCCCTTTGCAATTTTCTGCTCCTATCCTCACTAATTACTGTGCCCCTGTCAAACTTGGTTTACGGTTATCGATCGTAGGATCTGGAATGCACTGCCTGAAAGGATGCTGGAGGCAGATTCAATCGTGGTTTTCAAAAGGCGGTTGCATAAGTATCTGTATGATTATATGTTTCAATGAGATCACCTCTCGTTCTTCTAAACCCCAGGGAGTATAGGCCCAATCTACTCAATCGCTCCTCATAAGACAGCCCTCTCATTGCAGGAATCAGTCTAGTGAACCTTTGTCGCACCCCATCTAATGCAAATATATCCTTCAACAGGGAAGGTGGCCAAAACTAAAATACGGTTTTGATCTGCTGGTAGTAAGCGAGCAAGGATCTGCGAGATATTGCAGTTTGTACAAGTGTTCCCTGGTGATCTAGTGGTTAGGATTCGGCGCTCTCATGTTGTTAATTTAATAAAATTACATCACATTAATTAATTAAAAACGGTGATATCAAAATGAATTCCCTAACCGGGAATCGAACCCCGGTCGCAGTGTGGAAAAGAATCGGTTATGAATCGTTTCAAGTTGTCCTAGAAAAATTTCACACTGCTAAATTAAAATCACTGTTACAATGTGTTTCGCTGTAACAGGGGATTGAAACTGACAATAAAAACGCTCGGCAGCGCCCGCGCTAAGACCAAGGATGAGCTCACAGATATCAGGGCCCGTGAAGTCTGGTCAACGACAAGCCCCTCCTTTCTTATATCAGAGACATGAACGGGAGTCAGACGCCAGAGACTTTAATTAAAAGCACAAATACGAGTAACACTTACTTCCAAATCTTTTCACTGTAAAATAATTTCACTTTATTTCAAAGCTGATCGCGTTGAATCTGAAATTCAGGACAATGGGATTTTATGTTCACTACTGATTCTATTTTCTGTGCACGGTAGAAATAACCAGTCCTGTTAAATTTGACCAAAGCTCCCCAGATTCCTGGTGTCATCAGCAATGACCATTTTTAAACCAGACTCCTAAACTACTAATGAGATATGGGCAACGGTACAAATTATTGAACTATCGACTCTACCTCAGTTAGCATTTCTTTCATTGTGCAAAAGAAGTTTATTGGTTAATTAATGATGCTTTCCCGTGAAAGCAACATAAAAGTTTAACAAAATGCTTTCGCCCAACGTGGGGCTCGAACTAACGAACACTGAAATTAAGAGTCTGACACTCAGGCGACTGAGCTCGCCGGGTCTAATCACTTTGACCGTCTTGGTTGCTGATTGCAGCCAGGTGCCTGGTGGCTCCGCTCCAGGGGTTTAACTTGTTCTGCAAACCACGAACCAGGTTCTCCTGAATTCCAAGCTGTGTAAGAAAATCAAGCATCAAAAGCCCTTTCATTAACCACAGGGCTTCAGGCAATGTTCAGATCGCAAAGCGCTTTTAGACACAAAACTACGGCATCTTTCCAGCAATCTGAGAATCAGAGTTCTCATCTTCAGTTTCTTCAGGTAATCCATTCCCCAGGTCATTAACTTCTTTATTCAGGGCTATGGGTCGAACCAAGTGCCGAGAGAGGACAGGTGGGCTGGCAATAGCAGCAATCTTTATAAACCCCAGTATATCCAGCTCTGTGTTGATAGTTTTTGGGACAGGCTCCAGTTCTTCATCAATGATGACAGGTCTGGTCTCGGAAACATCTGCTTGTCAATATCTCTTGCCTATTTCCCGGTGTTTCCCGATTCTGTCTGTCTCTCTGGCTCTGTTTATTCTATGTGTGGCCACCTGCAGGTTGATTTTGAACGAATAACTGTATTTGTGAATATTAAAATTAAATACATGAGGGCATCAGGCGCTTCACTCGCTGACACTGGGGAAACAGTGAGACAGACTTTAGAGCAAGGATCTGGTTATCGTGAAACAGCAAAGAAAATATTAATTCCGGGATTATCCAAAAGAACGATGACTTCGACGTGATTTGAACACGCAGCCTTCTGATCTGGAATCAGACACGGTACCGTTGCGCCACGAGATCCGTAGATCAAATAGCAATGTTTGTATATATGCAGGTTCATCAAACACTGTTTCATTTCTCCTGCCTTGGAGTAATGAACGGGCTTTATAATCCCCGCCCACTCGAGTCCCCCGGGTGTCAGACAGCATCAGAAGCAGCGCTCACCTGTCACTCACCGTCTCACGCCCGCTTTCACCACCTGCTGCCGGCGGACTGCAGCAAATCCAATTACACACACCGAGCCCCCACAATCATCACATCACAGGGAAATAAACTGGGAAACTGCCCAAAATACACAACTGGTCGAGCAGCTTCTGAAAAACAATTAAACTTGCGGCGGGAAACAATATTCGGAACTGCAAACAAGGCTGTGTAAAAATATAAACTGTGTGTGAGCCGAGGCCCTAAGCGCTGGAATTCCCTCCCAAACATCTCCGCCTCTCTTTCCTCCTTTAAGACGCTCCTTAAAATCTACCACTTTGACCAAGCTTTTGGTCACCTGTCCTAATATCTCCTTATGTGGATCGGTGTACAATTCTGTCTGATAATCGCTCCTGTGAAGCGCCTTGGGACGTTTTACTACTTTAAAGGCGCTATATAAATGCAAGTTGTTGTTGTTATGTATATGGGTGTGGTGTTTATGTATAAAATGGGTGTTTATAGAATGAGTGCGATGCTGTGCACGTGTGTCAGTTGTAAATAGTGGTGAACGGTTATTTTTCAGACTGGAGGGGAGTATACAGCGCTGTTCCCCAGGGATCGGTATTAGGACCAATGCTCTTTCTCATATACATTAATGACCTGGACATGGATATACTGGGCAGAATTTCAAAGTTTGCAAATGGCAGGAAACTCAGAAATGTAGTAAATAATGAGACGGAAAGTAACAGACTTCATGAGGACATCTACAGAGTGGTGAAATGGGTAGAGACACAGCAGATGTAATTTAACACAGAGAAGTGTGAAGTGATCCATTTTGGTAGGAAGATTGAACTGAGGCAATATAAACTAAATGGTACAATTTTAAACCCTGTGCAGGAACAGAGAGACCTGGGGGTGTATTTATCTATCTTTGAAGGTGGCGGGACAAGTTGAGAAGGCTGTTAAAAAGCATACGGGACCCTTGGCTTTATTAATAGAGCCATAGAGTACAACAGCAAGGAAGTATTGCTAAGTCTCTTTACCTCATTGGTTACGCCTCAGATGGAGGGTTCTGGGCACAACATTTTAGGAAGGATGTGAAGGCAGAAAAGATTTACAAGCTTGTTTCGGGGGATGAGGGACTTCAGTTCCGTGGATAGACTGGAGAAGCTGGGGTTGTTCTCCTTGGAGCAGAGAAGATTGCGAGAAGTTCAAAATCATGAGGGGCCTAGACAGGGCAGTGTCCTAGGCCCAACCATCTTCAGCTGCTTCATCAATGACCTTCCCTCCAAAATAAGGCCAGCAATGGGGATGTTCGCTGAAGTCTGCACAGAAGGAAATGCATTGGATGGTGCCGACATGGATTTTAGGAAGGCGTTTGATTAAAATACCACATAGAAGGCTGGTTAATAAAATTGAGTCTGTTGGAATAGGTGGGTCAGCGGCAGCTTGGATAAGGAATTGGCTTTTGGCTAGAAAACAGCGAGTTGTGGTAAATGGCTGTTTTTCACACTGGAGGGTGGTAGACAGTGGTGTTTCCTAAGGGTCAGTGCTGGGGCCATTGCTTTTGTGATATTTATAAATTACCTGGATATTGGAATACAGAGTATAATTTCTAAATTTGCCGACGACACCAAGCTTGGGGGTGTAACAAACAGTGAAGGTGATACCAATAGACTGCAGCAGGGCATAGAAAGGGTAGCAGAATGGGCAGACAAATGGCAGATGGAATTTAATACAGAGAGGTGTGAGATGATGCAGTTTGGCAGAAGGAACAGCGAGAGGCAATGTACACGTAATGGCAGTTTTAAAGAGTGTGCAGTGAAAGAGGAACCTGGGAGTTAATGTGAATAGGTCCTTGAAGGTGGCAGGACATATGGATAGAGTGATTAACAAACATATAGGATAATGCTTCATAAATAGAGGTATTGAGTACAAAAGTAGAGAAGTTATGCTGAACCTTTATAAAGCGCTGGTTAGGCCACAACTGGAGTATTGCATCCAGTTCTGGTCACCACACTTTAGGAAGGATGTGAAGGCCATTGAGAGGGTGCAGAGGAGATTTACCAGAATGGTTCTGGGGATGGGGCATCTTAGCTATAAGGACAGGTTGGAGAAGCTGCATTAGTTTTCATTACAACAACAACAACTTCTATTTATATAGCGCCCTTAACTTAGTAAAGCATCCCAAGGCGCGGCACAGGTGTATTTTAAGACAAAGGAGGTTGAGGGGTGAGTTAATAGAGGTGTACAACATTATCATGAGTTTGAATAGGCTAGACGGGGAAAGGCTGTTCCGACTAGTTGATGTTAAAAGGGCTAGGGGCCACAGATTTAACGTTTTGGGTAAGAGATACAGGGGGAACGTTGGGAAAATATTTTTTACGCAGCGAGTGTTGAGAACCTGGAATTCGCTGCTGACAGAAGTGGTGGAAATGGGGACACACACTGTTTTCAAGTGGATAATGGATAGACACTTGAGGGAAATAAACTTACCGGGGATAGAGTGGGGGAATGGGACTGACTGGATTGCTCTGCAGAACACCAGCACGAACTCGGTGGGCCGAATGGCCTCCTTCTGTGCCGTTATGACTCTATGACTATGAACTATAGAGCAGTGATAATGGAGCCTTCAACTATCCTAATATAGCTGAGAATCAGGTTCAATATAGAAAGTTCAGAGGAGAAGTGAAAAGGAAAATAAGAGGGGCAAAGAGTGGGTATGAGAATAGAATGGAAGCTAACATAAAAGGTAATCCAAAAGTCTTCTCTAGGCATATATTACCAAGTTTAACGACACTAAGTTAGTGGCACAGTAAGTAGTGTGGATGGGAGCAGGAAATTGCAAAGGGACATTGATTGAGTGGGAAAACTAGAGGCATCAGATTCAGAAGATTCGAGGGAAGACATTTCGGGACTTTAATGAGTTAGAAAGGAACATTGTTGAAGTGTGCAGTTTTGTTCAGAGAATGTTAGTGATGGGAAATTAAGTCAGAATCTGTGAGTCAGCATTTCACCTTCTCCCTGAACAGATTTTTCTGGAGGCAGTGTGCATCAGTAGTTTCCGTAGTGTAGCGGTTATCACGTTCGCTTTACACGCGAAAGATCCCCGGTACGATCCCGGGCGGAAACATTATGGTCGAGAGTATTATTTACGTACAGTAAATTGATATACAGTGTGTAAAATCAGATAGGTAATACAATTTCATCAATGAATAAAGTTTTGCAAATTATTAAAGTTAAGTTATTGAAGTTTCGACTGTCCCTCAGTGTGAGCATTTCTTTCATTCTGCAAAATCACTGATTAAAAGAATTAAACCACTAAACTACCAGAAAACACTTTAAAGAGTTTATCACAATTTCTGATATTTCTTATCTTTTTTCTTGTGTTTTTTCCGCTCTTGGTCCTTTTCAGCTCCTGACCGGATATTCCTCTGATTAAACGTGAACAAAATGCAATATCTCAGAGCCCCGGCCTCGGTTAACACCAACAGATCTAAGCCGCATTTCAGGCACGGAGACAAACCCATTAATTATTCGCTCTTCCCCTGCTCCAGAGCTCAGATTGTTATTGTCCATCCCAGCGACCCGGGCCAAACCTCCCCATACACCGAGCACAGGCTCAGGAAAACCCGGGGGAGATAATAACCCGGTCAATGAGCCTCCGAGCAGCATTGAACAAGCACCCGGACTGAATCTTTCTAAATGCGGAAGTGAGAACTTGCAAGTGAACTTTCCCACAGTCAGGCTAGTCAGGAGGTCTATGGCGCTGCGTTCAAATCGCAGTCTCTTCTGGAAGCGTGCATTCAAATCTCACTCCTGACATTGTGCATATTTAATTACTAAGTGCAACTCATTTCTTTTGACGCCACTGTGAAACGCTTTGGGACATCCCTCAAAAGTGGGATTCAGCGGTTCACCTGCTCGCTTAACATTTCCATCTGACCTGGTACTGAAAGTGGAGACGTTTCCGAAGTGTGGGAGCTATCAGGTACGCGGAAACATTTTGTTGGAACTTGCTCCTTATGCAGGTCTAGGGGTGAGTTTGCTCTCCTGTGAAAGGACATAAGAACGAAATAATTAGGAGCAGGAGTCGGCCATATGGCCCCGAGCCTGCTCCGCCATCCAATCAGATAATGGCTGATCATCGACCTTAACTCGACTTTCCTGCTTATCCACACATCCCTTGATTCCACTATAAGTCCAAAAATCTATTGATCTCAGCCTTGAATATACTCAACGAATGACCATCAACAGCACTTTGGGGCAGAGATTTTAAGGAAAGGGGCTGCAATCATTTTAAATCCAACAATAGCTGATCTCACAAGCATTTTTAAGCAAACTCCTAAAATAGAGTGTGTAAAATCAGAAGTGATAAAAGTTCGTGACATGCAAAGCAGGGAAATCACTGTGTGAAATGGGACTTGGATAACATTAATATCAATATTTTTCTGCCTGACATGGTGGTAAAAGCAGATTCAATATTAACTTTCCAAAGGGAAATAAATTGAAAAAGAAACACTTGCAGGGCTTTGGGAAAAGAGCAGGGGAGTGGGAATAATTGGATTGCTCTTTCAAAGAGCCGGCACAGGCACTAAGGGCCGAATGGCCTCCTTCTGTGCTGTCTGATTCTATGATTCTATAATAAGTTATTACAGTTTGTCTGTCACCCAGTAAACTTGTTAGCAATTCCTTCAGTGAGCAACACAATGTTGTGGGTTGATTAATGATGATTGAAACAATTATAAAGAGTATCACTGACTTGAATTATCCCATCATACCTTTGGTTAACAAAAATCTATCAATCGCAGATTAAAATGAGCAATTGATGTAGAGTCTTTGAAAGAGCTATCCAATTAGTCCCACTCCGCTGCTCTTCCCCCACAGCCTCGCTGACCCTCCTGCCAGTGGAAACTGTTTCCCCATAATTTCGATCACCTCTATTAATTCTCCCCTGAACTGCGATTAATGGAGTTCAATGTGGGCAAGTGTCAGATCATCCACTTTGGTCGTAAGAACGATCGACCAGTGTTTGGTCTGAAAACATTATGTCAGGGAATATTGGCCAGGCTTGAACCCAGGCTGGGGAATTATCGTTCAGGCTCACACTGGGTGACCGAGTTACTGCACAAACATTAAACACACCACATCGCTTAAACATTGTTAACTGTTCGTATATACAACTGGGCAGAGTGTAAATCAAAAGTAACAGAAAAAGAGCTCTTTAGTTTAACAAACCTCATTCTAAAAATTATGATCGCACCGCTGCTGAACAGCCCCTCCCTCAGTCCCAGTATAAAAACAGCCGGCGGGACCCCGACTGGATTAGAACCACCAGCCGACGGCTGGAGCTGAATCCCCGGCTCAGATGTGGTTTCACGCTCGTTCCTTTAGTAAACGCGGGTTCAGATGCGAATTTTTTTTCCTGATTTGCTCCTCTTATAGTGAAGGAGACAAAAAGTAACTAAAACCTGCCGAAACCCAGGATCGTCAATCTAACGCTCGCCCAATGAAGCTGTTTTGGCTTTATGGGCTGTGGTCGGTTCGTTGTTCTCATTCAGTTTCTACTGACCCCCATATAGAGCAGACAGGGCAGAGTCCCATCATTGGCCTGTGCTCTGGTGTATCTGGTTCCCAGGGCACCCAGTGAAGCGACCACGTGTATATCTGATCTCCACATTGATGAACAAATACAACAGCAAAAGAACTCGTGGGAAGAATCCAACAGTTGTGAGAAACCCAGACACCATGTTAATATCTCACCGTCACCATTGGTTGATGAACCGATCTAATGGCTCAAAGCGGGTTTTCAAAACAATTTGTTTAACGGATTTTCTTTCAGCGACTATTTCCATGTTCCGACAATGAATGTTACATTATTTAATTTGGACAAGTAAACGGAGGCTGGACAGTCGCTATCTTGCTCTCTGTCACCTGAGGTTTTATCTCGGTAATCTCCGGCTTCAGTATATGTTGTAATTAACTTTTCAACAGGTCTCTGTGGCGCAATCAGTTAGCACGTTCGGCTGTTAACCGAAAAGTTGGTGGGTTGAGCCCACCCAGGAACGGTGTTTTAACATTTCCAGGTTTTCAAAATGTGCATTTTGGCTGCAAGATCATGGGATAAACTGTAGCACTGGGTACAATGTCGGTGAGTATGAGATCATCCACTGGGATCCGAAAAAACCGTTTCGTAACATTCTCTTATTGGTGACAGGCTAATAGGAACATGAGGAGGCCATTCAGCCCCTCAGCCCTGTTCCTTCATTCAATTAGATCCTGGATAACCTGTATCTCAACTGCATTGGCCCGCCTTGGTTCCATATCCAGTTTCACCAGTTTGGAATGGTCTCATTTTTAGGTGCGCCTGGTGCCGCTCTGGGCCTGCTCTTCTACACATCTCACTGAACGAGGTCTGGTCCCCTGGTTTGACGGTAATGGTAGAGTGAGGGATCTGCCGGGCCAGGAGGCTACAGATTGTGGTTGAATACAATTCTACTGCTGCTGATGTTCCAGAATTGTACAGAGAAAATACACGTGTTTTATGAGATATTTTATTTTATTAATATTTAATCACAATAATTATTTCAACTTTTTCATATTGATTCAGTTTTAATGGGGAAAATTTTACAAAATGTTTCCGCCCGGTTTCTAACGGGACCTTTCGTGTGTTAGGTGAATGTGATAACCACTACACTGCGGAAAGTCTGCTCCGTGAGCTGTCGTTAGAACATCACAGAAGAGAACCGCAGTCTACAAATGCAGGTAATAGAATCATAGAGTCACAGAGTCACACGGCACAGAAGGAGGGCATTCGGCCCATCGAGTCTGTGCTGGCTCTCTGTAGAGCCATCCAATCAGCCCCATTCCCCCGCTCTATCCCAGTATCCCTGCAAGTTTATTTCCCTTAAGTGCCTATCCAGCCTCCCTTGAAAACTGAGTGTCTCCGCTTCCACTACTTCCATCAGCAGTGAATTCCAGGTCCTCACCACTCGCTGCGTAAAAAAGTTTTCCCTCACATCCCCCCTATATCTCTTGCCCAAAATCTTAAATCTGTGTCCCCTATTCATTTTTTCTGTTAACTATTCCAAGGAGCATCCCAAAGGTTTAAAATTGGGGATGTTAAAAAGCATCCATCCATCGGGGAATATGAAGACCGGTCTCTCTCGTGACAGGCAAAGATACTCACAACTCTTCTAAGGAGAACTAACAAATACAAAATCTGTCAGAGCAACAGTCGAGCTGTGAACAGAGTGAGAAAGAGACAGAAGAGACGGACATAGAGAGAGAAAGAGACAAAGAGAGAGACAGAGACAGAGAGATAGAGACAGACACGCAGAGCGAGATCCTCAGTTTGACGTCTCACAGAGTAGGCCCAGGGATGAGGGACTTCAGGTATATGGAGAGAATGGAGAAGCTGGGATTCTTTTCCTCAGAAGTTTAAGAGGAAATTTAATGGAGGTTTTCAAAATAAGGAGAATCCAGTGGTGGGAGGGTCGGTAACCAGAGGACACTAACTGAAGATAACTTGCAAAAGAACCAGAGGGGAGATGAGGAGAATTTGTTTACGCTGCGAGTTATTGTGATTGGGAATGTGCTGCCTGAAAGGTCAGTGGAAGCAGGTTCAATAGTAACTTTCAAAAGAGAATTAGTTTACTATTGAAAAGGAGAAATTTCCAGGGCTGTGGGGAAAGAGCAGGGGAGTGGGACTAATTGGAGAGCTCTTTCAATGTGCCAGCGCTGACTTGATTGGCCGAATGACCTCCTTCTGTGCCGTATCTATCTATAATTCCATGGTCTATGAGTCTCTCCACCCCGGGGTCGAAGGTGCAATGGATGTTCATCCAAATAATTCCCCATTGAGATTCGGTGTGGATTTGTATCCTTATAAAGTTTGTATTTTAAATTTCATGAAAAACCGTAAATTGCTGAAAATATTCTGATGACCCGGACGGGAATTGAACACGCGACGTTGGCGTTATTAGCACCACACTCTCAGTAATTGAGGTAACCGGTAACAAAGTGCCCCTTGGATAGGTTCGAGCCCAGGCTGGGTGATTGTATTTCAGGCTCACACTGGGTGACAGAGTTACTAAACAAACAATCAACACACCACATCGCTTAAACATTGTTAACTGTTCGTATATAAAACTGGGCAGAGTGTAAATCGAAAGTAACAGAAAAACAGCTCTTTAATCTATTAAACTTAATTCTGAAAGTTATTATCACACCACCGCTGAACAGCCCCACCCCGTCAAACACTGTCCTGATATAAAAGCAGCCGGCGCGACCCTGAGCCGCTGTCACCACAACCGGACTCGAACACGCAGCGGGCGGCTGGAGCCGGATCCAGAGGGCCAGATGTGGTTTACATATAAGAACATAAGAAATAGGAGCAGGAGTAGTCCATTTGGCCCTTCAAACCTGTTCCGCCATTCAATAAGATCATGGCTGATCTTCTATCTCATCTCCACTTTCCTGCACTATCCCCATATCATAAGAACATAATTGATACTTTAATATTCAAAAATCTATCGATCTCTGTCTTGAATATAGTCAACGACTGAGCTTCCACAGCCCCCTGGGGTAGAGAATTCCAAAGATTCACCACCCTCTGAGTGAAGAAATGTCTCCTCATCTCAGTCCTAAATGGCCAACACCTTACTCTGAGACTGTTACCCCTGGATCTGGACACCCCCAGCCAGGGGAATCATCCTCACTGCATCCAATCAGTCAAGCCCTGTAATAATTTTGTATGTTTCAATGAGATCACCTCACATTCTTATAAATTCTAGAGCATATAGGCCTAGTCTACTCAATCTCTCCTCAAAGGACAATCAACCCAGCCCAGGAACCAGTCTGGTAAACCTTCGTTGCACTCCCTCTATGGCAAGTATAGCCTTCTTGAGGTAAGGAGATCAAAACTGTGCACAATACCTCAGGTATGGTCTCACCAGGGTCCAATATAATTGCAGTAAGAAGTCTTTACTCTTATACTAAAATCCTCTTGTAATAAAGGCCAACATAACATTTGCTTTCCTAATTGCTTGCTTAACTTTCCATGATTCGTTTACAAGGATACCCAGGTCCCTCTGAACAACAACATTTCCCAATCTCTCACCATTTCAAAAATACTCTGCTTTTCTGTTTTTCCTACCAAAGTGGATAACTTCACATTTCTCTAGATTATATTTATTTGCCATGTTCTTGCCCACTCACGTAGCCTGTTTATATCCTCCTGAAGCCTACTTGCATCCTCCTCACAACTTTGTATCATCAGCTTACATACAACTTACATTCCCATCCAGCTTTGTATACAACATTTTGTCCCCTCATCCTTTGATCTGGGAGGCGCGAGTTCAAGATCGGAAAATCTCTCCTGATTCTCTCCCCTTATGGTGAAGGAGAAACAAATTGAACAAAATTGGTGAGACCCTTGATTGAACCAGGGACCTTTAGAACTTCATTCTAACGCTTTCGAATTGAATTGTAGCCAGGCCACAATGGCGGACTGCAGCTCCCACAATGCCGAGCGACAGCGAAAGGTCCCTATCTCTGTGACACAGGCCGCACTGCACTCTGGGGGCAGAGCTCGCACATGCGCACCTGAGGCACCCGATGAGCCGCCGCTTTCTCTCTGCGGCGCGGGACAAACTTTCAGTCTCTCCATTAACAGTGAGCAGTGATTTTGCTGGAAACTGACGACAGTTTCCCTTTTAATCACGCAGTTTTATGGCCGTAAACAGCGCGCATGCGCAGTGAGCTGGGCCACAGCAAGATGGCGACCGGGCGGCGAGTGATGCCACAATGCTGGCTGACGTCTGAAGGCCGCTGATTGGCAGTTTGCTCTGGGGCCGAGGGTGCTGCTCCAGCCTCCTGCCAGAGAGAGCGGGCGGGCGGTCGCTGAGATTAGAGGGAGCCCGGGGCAACCTGCATTTCACCAGCGCCTTTCACAGCCTCAGCACGGCCCAGAGCCTCACACACAATGGGGGGCTTGTGAAGGGAGCTCACTCCAGGAAAAGCGGCAGGCACAGCAAGAACCCACACACAGCACTGTGAGCACAGCAGGATCCCACATACAGCACTGTGAGCACAGCAGGATCCCACACACAGCACTGTGAGCACAGCAGGATCCCATACACTGCACTGTGGGCACAGCAAGATCCCACACACAGCACTGTGGGCACAGCAAGATCCCACACACAGCACTGTGAGCACAGCAGGATCCCATACACTGCACTGTGGGCACAGCAAGATCCTACACACAGCACTGTGAGCACAGCAGGATCCCACACACAGCACTGTGGGCACAGCAAGATCCCACACACAGCACTGTGGGCACAGCAAGATCCCACACACAGCACTGTTGCCAATGGCCAAATAATCCACTTTAGTGATGTTGATCAAGGGAGAAATATTGGCCCCAGATCCCGGGGAGAACTCGGCCACTCTTCTTCGAAATGGTGCCGTGAGATTTTTTACATCCACCTGAGAGGCCAGACAGGGCCTCGGGTTAATGTCCCATCCAAAAGATGGCAACTGCGACAGTGCGGCACTCCCTCAGCACCACAGTGCAGTGTCAGCCTGGATTTTGTGATGAACTCTCTGGAGGGGGGCTTGAACACACAACCTTTATGATTCTAGAAGCGAGAGAGTGTTACCAATGAGCCAAGGCCGACACCGAGTACTTCAGAACGGTCCTTAATTGTTCCGACCCCTAACCCAATGTCTCTTTTTTTCCCACACGAGAACTCGTGCTGAAACTTCCAGGAATTTTGAGAAGGAATTTTCACCGGTGTTGAAGAAATGTTCTGGAAAATACTTCATTCCGACTGGAAACTGCTTTGGATGATCACATGGCCGGGAGGCACCGAGACAATTTGATGAGACTGTGAAGGATGTAAAGTGAAATCAGGGACATGGCGAACAACGGTGTTCAGGTAACTGGGGATCCCCGGGGTAATGGCCACTCTGTTCAGGTAACTGGGGATCCCCAGGGTAATGGCCACTCTGTTCAGGTAACTGGGGATCCCCAGGGTAATGGCCACTCTGTTCAGGTAACTGGGGATCCCCGGGGTAATGGCCACTCTGTTCAGGTGGGCAGTTTAAAAGGAAGTGGAACAGTGCGGGGAGAAAGTTGGCTGAGGATCGGAAACAGAGGCTCAGTGTTAATGGGAGTTGCTCAGATTGGGGAAGGGTTGGAAGTGGTTACCCCAGGGCTCAGTGCTGGGCCCACTTTTCTTCTCCCTATACAGAGACTGTTTGGATTTTCACAATCTCAACATTTGCTGATGGCACAAAAGTAGGAGGTTTGACAAACAGTAATGAGACTGTAAATGTGTTCAGGAAGACATTGTGTAGAAAAGGAAAAATCAACCTGGCACTTAATTATTTTGGTCTTAAATTGATATCCTCTGGTTACTGACTCACTAACCAGTGCGGATAGCTTATTTCTGTTACTTTATTAAAAGCGCTCTCAAAATGTTGAACCCCTCTATCTGATCCCCTTTTCGACTTCTGTATTCTCAAGTAAAAGTTTGTGAAGACTCCTGTACTTGGGATCATCTCAGTGAATCTCTTCTGCACCTCTCCATGGCCTCGACATTCTTACTAACGTAATGCCCCAAAAACTGGAGACAATATTCTGACTGTGGCCCAACCAATGATTTGTCCAGGTGTAGCATTAACTCTCCATTTATATTCTGTGCCCTTATTTATAAATCCTCGCATACCATGTGGAATTTTGTGAAACAGCTTTATCAACTTGCCTCCCACTTTTAAAGATTTGTGTATCTGAATCCCTGAATCTCTCTGCTCCTCCACTCCTTTTAGTTTGACAGTATAGTGTCTTCTTATTCTAATACCCCCACTATGCCCTCTCCCCCTCTCTCTCTCCCCCTCTCTCTCTCCCTCTCCCTCTCCCTCTCCCCCCCTCCCTCTCCCCCTCCCCCTCCCTCTCCCTCTCCCTCTCCCCCTCCCTCTCCCTCTCCCTCTCCCCCTCCCTCTGCCCCTCCCCCTCCCTCTCCCCCTCTCCCCCTCTCTCTCCCTCTCCCCCCACACACTCTCCTTCTCCCCCCCCGCTCTCTCCTCTCTCCCTCTCCCCCCCGCTCTCTCCCCTCTCGCGCTCTCCCCCCCGCTCTCCCCCCCGCTCTCCCCCTCTCTCCCTCTCCCCCCCGCTCTCTCCCCTCTCGCGCTCTCCCCCCCGCTCTCCCCCCCGCTCTCCCCCTCTCTCCCCCACCTCTCCCCCGCCCTCTCCCCCCCTCCTCTCCCCCGCCCTCTCCCCCTCTCACCCGCCCTCTCCCCCTCTCCCCCGCCCTCTCCCCCTCTCCCCCGCCCTCTCCCCCTCTCCCCCGCCCTCTCCCCCTC
>NW_028225182.1:2887027-2927601 GCF_052327205.1 Somniosus microcephalus | reverse complement strand
GAGAGAGAGCGACTGGGGGGAAGAGAGAGAGCGACTGGGGGGGAAGAGAGAGAGCGACTGGGGGGGAAGAGAGAGAGCGACTGGGGGGAAGAGAGAGAGCGACGGGGGGGAAGAGAGAGAGCGACTGGGGGGGAAGAGAGAGAGCGACGGGGGGGGAAGAGAGAGCGACTGGGGGGGAAGAGAGAGAGAGCGACTGGGGGGCAAGAGAGAGCGACTGGGGGGCAAGAGAGAGCGACTGGGGGGGAAGAGAGAGAGCGACTGGGGGGGAAGAGAGAGAGCGACTGGGGGGGAAGAGAGAGAGCGACGGGGGGGAAGAGAGAGAGCGACTGGGGGGAAGAGAGAGCGACTGGGGGGGAAGAGAGAGAGCGACTGGGGGGGAAGAGAGAGAGCGACTGGGGGGGAAGAGAGAGAGCGACTGGGGGGGAAGAGAGAGAGCGACGGGGGGGGGAAGAGAGAGAGCGACTGGGGGGGAAGAGAGAGAGCGACTGGGGGGAAGAGAGAGAGCGACTGGGGGGGAAGAGAGAGAGCGACTGGGGGGAAGAGAGAGAGCGACTGGGGGGAAGAGCGAGAGCGACTGGGGGGAAGAGGGGGGGAGGGGGAGGGGGGGAGAAGGGGAGGGGGGAAGGGGGAGAGTCCCCGAGCCCCGCCCCCACCATCACCCGAGCCCCGCCCCCCCGATCTCCCGAGCCCCGCCCCCCCGATCTCCGGAGCCCCGCCCCCCGGATTTCCCGAGCCCCGTCCTCTCCCGAGCCCCGCCCCCCAATCTCCAGAGCCCTGCCCCCCGATCTCCCTAGCCCCGCGATCTCCCGATGTCCCGCCCCGCGATCTCCCGATGTCCCGCCCCCCGATCTCCCGCCTCCCGATGTCACGCCCCCCGATGTCGCGAGCCCCGCCCCCCCCCGATGTCCCGAGCCCCGCCCTCCTGAGCACCGGCGTCCTGCTCTCCGGAGCCCGCCCTCCCGAGCTGGCTTCAAGACCGGCGATTGCGGCTGTGAGAGACGGCCGGTGGGCCCGGTTGCCGGGGTAACCCTTCTCGCTCTCCAAGCCGATTGCGGCTGTGAGAGACGGCCGGCGGGCCCGATTGCCGGGGTAACCCTTGCCGCTCTCTAAGCCCCGCCCGAGATCCGCACTCTCGAGAGCCCCGCCCCCCCGAGCCGAGCGGGGAACAGAGAGAGACGCCGCGTCTCAGCTGCTCCTGCTGCGCGCGCACCCTGTATGTCCCGTGACCCTCGTGGCTGACGCCGTTGCCCCGGGTAATGTGACACCGCGGGGTGGTGGGGGGGAGCTTAGCAGAAGCCGTGGGACAATTACCTAGCTCGGGCGTGGCTGGGCAGGAGAGGCCCAGGCTTTGAGCCTAGGTTCTGAGGCCGTACAAAAACGGGGAAAGGTAGGAAAAAGAATGTTCAGGTAAGAGAAAATATTTACAAATGAATGAAGTTTTTTTTAAAACAATTTAATAAAAGCAATTTTTTTTGCTGGAAATGTATATTTGAAAAGAAAGACGCAGAAAGCGGGAAAAAGAATGGAAGCAAGATGGCGGCTACTCACCTCGGTTCAGAACGATAAGGCCCGCCCACACACGCACCGATTGGTCGACCGTCAGGTCACCGAAGCGTAGGATTGGTCAATCGTCCCGTCACTCGGCTGTACGAGGGCCCGCCCGCACGCGCCAGGAACCCGGCGTACGATTGGTCGACCTCGAAGTCACTCTGTCGCTAATGAGCGGATAATGAGACGCTAATGAGTGGAATTTTGACCATTTTTCGGATACCGCGGGCGCAATTTTTGTCCGGCCGAAACGTAAATACGCTTACGATCGTTTTGGAACGGTGAGCTTTCTTTCGACGTAACGCACGCGTAGGTACGCTCTGTAACTTTCGAGCGCATAGCCAGACAGACGCACACGTGAGGACAGAAGGACAGACAGACAGAAGGATAGACAGACAGACAGACAGATCGATTCCTTTATTTATATACTAGCTGAAGTGCCCGGCGGTGCCGAGGCTTTTTCGAGGGAATGTTGTTGTTGGAAGAGAGAGAGAGAGCGACTGGGGTGAAGAGAGAGCGACTGGGGGGAAGAGAGAGAGCGACTGGGGGGAAGAGAGAGAGCGACTGGGGGGAAGAGAGGGGGGGAGGGGGAGGGGGAGGGGAGGGGGAAGAGGGGAGGAGGGAAGGGGGAGGGGAAGGGAGGGAGGAGGGAGGGAGGGAGAGGGGGAGGGAGGTGAGGGGGGGAGGAAGGGAGGGGGGAGGAAGGGAGGGGGGAGGGGAGCGGGGGGGGAGGGTAGGGGGAGGGCGGGGAAGGGAGGGCGGGGGGGAGGAAGGTAGGGAGGGGGGGAAGGGAGGGCAGGGGGGGAACGGGGGGAAGGGGGGAGGGAGGGCAGGGGTCCCCCCCCCCCCCCCCCCCCGAGGTGAAGACCGCCGATTGCGCGCGCAGCAGGAGCTGAGACTGTCGGCCGGCAGGCCCGGTTACCAGGGTAACCGTGACGCTGACCAAGCCAGAGAGAGAGACGCCGCGTCTCAGCTGCTCCTGCTGCGCGCGCGGCCCCCCACCCCCCCCCCCCGCCCGAGGGTCGCGGCCCCCCCCCCACCCCCCCGAGGTGAAGACCGCCGATTGCGGCTGCGCGAGACGTCCGGCGGGCCCGGTTGCCAGGGTAACGCTGGACGCTCAGCAAGCCCCGCCCCCCGGCCAGCCAGAGAGAGACAGCGGGTCTCAGCTCCTGCTGCGCGCGCACCCTAGCGGCGCTGGGCTGAGGCTGGCCCTCCAGCCTTCGAGTGGGGCCGGGAGGTGCCTAGCTCGGGCGTGGGTGCGGAGGAGACGCCGAGGCTTCTAGGCCTACCTGGAAAAACGGGGAAAGGTAGGAAAATTAATGAGATTAGATAAGTTAATTACTTTCTAAATCATTTTTTAAAAAAACAATATGTGTTTTAAAAGCAACGTTTTTTTTTAAGACGTATAAAGCGGGAAAAAGAAAGGAAAAGTTTGGAATCAAGATGGCGGCGACTCACCTCGGTTCAGAACGATAAAGCCCGGCCACACACGCACCGATTGGCCCGGCGGCACACGCCAGCAACCCGGCGTACGATTGGTCAAGCTCGAGGTCACTCTGTCGGTCACTCTGTCGCTAATGAGCGGATAATGAGATGCTAATGAGCGGAATGTTGAAGGTTTTTGGGATACCGCGGGCGCAATTTTAGCCCGGCCGAAACGTAAATACGCTTAAAACCGTCTCGGAAGCGTAAGCTTTCTTTGGAGGTAACGCGCGCGTAGGTACGCCCTGTAACTTTCGAGTGCATACCCGCAACGCACACGCGATGACAGACACAGACAGATAGACAGAATGACAGAAGTACCGATTTATATATATAGATATAGATAGATAGAAGAAGATGGAACATACAATAATCAAAGCCGCTTATTTATGGTTTTCATGGGAGAATAGAGCTGTTACAATTTTTGGGCTCTCCTTCGATATTTCTCTCGTGTCCAATATCAAAATCCATTTCCATAAACAAGCCCTCACTCTTTACAGTATCTGCAATATCTGGTAAGATAGTTTCCCAAAAGAGAACACCTTTGTTTCTGTAATCTGCTCATTGGAAATGACATAAACCCTCTCATGTCCTTCTATTTTTATTTTGATAACTGAAGAACAATCATTCTATTAGGTTGTGTGCCTTGGATTATAATCTGCTAATAGCTTTGTTAAAAGTAAAAACTTAACAGTAGCAAAAAAAACCCCAACATAGCATATTCCACTAAATTACATTGAATTTACATCTCTTGGTTCACAAAAATAATAAGATGCAGTGCTTCACTAATTCTCCTTAGAGCACTGAACTTGGATCAGCGTGTGCAATACAAAGTTCATGCATGATACTAAATGCCTCAAGAAGCCTTTGTGTGCTCATCTCTACATGGTCTGCAGCACAGTGGAACAGGAGGAACTACTGAATTGGACTAAAGCTGCTGAATATATTTCTCTGCTTGGACATGGAGCTGTCAATCAACCCCATACCCCTGGAGAGACGCTAAGGCATTCCCTGCCATAAGAATCAGGTTACTTAAAATCTGATTTTGTAGACATTTGAAATTGCCACTCATCAAACAAAAGATACACCACTTCTGACACATTTACTGTGCAGCAATGGCATAGGAATCTTTTTTGCAGGCAATTCGGGTGGAAGCCATTTCCACCAGATTTCTGCCTTTAACCATGAGTTTCCTCACACTTTTCCCTTGATCCTCCTGCCGAGTCACCACCGGCATCATTTGAATATATCAAAGTGAGAGCCAGTGGTGAAGCAACTCCTCCGAATTTCCTGGATTTGGCACACTGCAGCACTTGGGTAAGTTACAATGAGGAACCGCTGTTGAAAGTGGAAGTGAGGAGTTCTTTGAATTAAGATTTCTGCAGATAAAAATATTGTAAGCTTTTTCTTTGCCATGGTGTGTACAGTTACCTTATTCTGATTGTTTCTCAACCGGATTGATTTTTGGACTTCCCCGCCTCTTGCCTACAGTCACGGCTTCACAGGAACAGGGGACCTATTCTTGTCGTCTTCGAGGTGCCACCTGAGAGCCAGGGTTATAGGAGGTGGTTGACTGCTCATGTTGTACAAAAGGCTCATGGGACTGAGATGGCCCTTGTCTCATCTCGGCTTGCTCCTTGGCAGCTTGGTGTTGCGTCCCATGTTCCACTGGTGTAGTGCTATGAGGGGGGCAGCTGACTTGAGAGATGGCAGTATCATGTAGCTGTAACTGCTGACTGGTATGGTCCTAATCATCCTCCTCACCATCATTATCAACTTCCTCCTCCTGTGTTGCCCGTTGTTGTGATGGCTCTGCAGGAAAGGGGGAATAGATGAGAATTGCTGACCATCGTCTTCTTGGGATTAAGGAGACAGAGAAGGGGATGCAAGGTTGTGGAAGTCAGAAAGTATTGTGACGGATTAATTGTGCAAGTGCTGCTTTAAGATGGGCTGGTGTCCAGGGTGGGCAAAGAAGAAAAGAGAGAGGTGTGCAGTTTGTTACCGTGACTGCTCTGCTGAGACTGTGGAACTTTTTGTGGCATTGTTCTGCAGTCCTGGGGTGAGTGAGTTGGCAGTCAGTGCCAGGGCCACTTCCCTCCAGTTGGCACGAGTGATAATTCTGGTTGACTTGGGGGCATCCTCACCGAGGTGTCTATTTGTTCTGCCTTCAGTGCCCTCCAGTATAGCTTGGTGGTCTGAATGAGCGAAGTTGTGTGTTTATCTTCTCTGGTTTGGTGCTATGCCCTGCTGCCCTCTGGGCACAGATGATCCTTATTTGTGGTTATAATTCTATACAGGTGTAATAAAAGTATTTTTAATGGGACATGCAGTCAAGTTATTAGAAAGATAAGTGAAAGAGCCAAGCAATGTTCCTCTCATACCTGTTTGTCCCCCCAGTCAGCTGCTGAAGAGTGCAGGCTCAAATGTCTTTTTAAAGACTGTGCAGAAATTTCCAGGTAGTTCCATTACTTTAGTTGGTTTTACATCAATTCCAGCACCAATGAGAATGCAAATGAGTAGACCCAGGAAGCTCGTGTGTATTTCTCTCTAGAGGTCAGCTGTAGGCACAACACTTTTATTAGTTTCACAGTGACTTAGAGGTATATATTTGAATTAATACAGGTAACTCTGGGGAAAGCTTTACTACGTTTCTGGAGAATAGAGGGAATTAATTCTCCTTGCCCACACTCCCCGCTCTCAACTCCAACCCACCGAAGTGCACATACGTTCCGACCACTGCTCTCTTCTGCTAGACCCATGGTTTCCCTCCCCTCATTCCCGCTGATCAGCCTCCACCCACCACCAACCGCACCCCGCCCCCCCCCGCCCCCAACCCGGCAAAATCCTGATCACTGTGCTTTGTCACCTTACAACCTTCCTCTCACTGTACCCACAAGGAAGTTGAATTTTGAAATATTGAAAGTTTCTTTGAAGGAAATGGAGGGAAGGGGGTGAGAAGGAAGGAAACAGAATGAGGGTGAGAGGAAGTGGGAGTTATTAAAGGGTAAAGGATGAGGTAATGACAGCAGAGCATGGGGTAGGAGAGGATACAGGGTAATTCAAAGGGGAAGAGGTAGGGTAGCAATGAGAGTGAAGTGGATTTCGGGGAAGAGACGAGAGGTAGTAGAAAAAGAGGGAGATAATCAGCACTAAGATGATAGGTAAGAGAGCGACCATATTCTTTAATTTACCATGTACAGCATCACAGGAGATCCGCTAGTATTATAAAAATGCCATGTGTAGTGCGCAGTTTCTTCCTGATTCCTGTTACAGATCGGTGTCACAGTTCCTTGTAACACCTTTTTATATCCCATTTTCATGCAGCTGCTTGGCTACTGTGCAAAGTTATTCCAGCTCAATGTAAATTTATTCCAGCCGATTGGCTAATATGCTGGTTTAGTAATAATTTATTAATTGTAATTTAATCATATGCAATTTTTTTATTATTGAGAAAGCAGTCCAATCAAATCACTTAAAAGTACTTGACAGAAGAATTTCGTCACCATTATTTCCTCCTCAACTTGTCAACTAAGGGTTCAAAATAAGGTTTCTAACATAATATGTGAAAAAAATCACATTTCCTCGTAACATAATTAAACTTGTATCAATAAAATTGTCTTCTGTGTCTTTGAGTACTTTCATTACTGTATTTACATGAAGGCCTCAGCATTTCTTCAAAGCCTAGGGTTGGAGTTGCTATTCTTTCCATACCTATCAGTCACTCTTGTCAGCTGAAGTAAATTGCCAGCTACTCCAGACTCCCCTCCCCAGTGCCTTACAAAGCATCCCTCCCCAAAGCTGTCAGACCCTGACACTTCCCTAATGCTGTCACATTCAGGCACTCCTCCGGTGCTATTCAAACCCCTCCCCACAGTGCTGACAATCCCAGAAATCCTCCACTGAATGAAACTCCACAACCCCACAATCCATCTGCCAGTTTTACAAAACCCCAAGCTCCCCCTCTCCAATGCTGCCAAGGCACAGGACTCACTGCTATCAAACACCGATTCATTCTTTGCAGTGTTACTAAATCCCAGAAATTCCTACCTCCTGCCGTACTGCGGAACTGCAGGATATGTGACACAGAAAGAAATAAAGAACTTGGATTTATATAGCACCTTTCATGACCCCAGGATGTCCGAAAGTGTTTTATAGCCAATGAAGTACCTTTGAAGTGTAATCACTATTGCAATGTAGGAAAGTACTACCAAACCCAAGCACCCCATTTCCAAATCTGCAAAACACCAAGGTGGAAAAATTGGGTTGCTTTGCGCCTCCCGTTAGCGCCCCTCGAGGCGCAAAGCACCTAGCGCATGGGCACGGCGCCGCTAACGCCTCCCGTGAAATTCAGCGGCGACAGTAGCCGGTAGCGCGCCTCGACGATGACATCATCGCTGTGCGCAGCACCACAGCTGCAAACTTCGCTGGCGCCCCCTGACCTACCGCCGGATGCTATGTCCGACAGGGTTAGGGTGGCGTTTTTGCGGCTGCGGTGGCGTAACTTAAAGGCAAGGTGCTGGGCGGCCTTTCTTTTTGAGCTGCCTGTCAGTACCTGCCCCCTTTCGCCGCCTCCTGCGGGGTGCCAGCCGGAGTGCCAGGCCCTTTTGTCGGCACCCCGCTCCTTGGTGGTCCAGCAGGGCCCTGGTGCACACTGCGCTAGGCCCCTCCCCTTTTTAATCGGGAGGGAGGCCTGCAATATCGCGGCGCTATTGTACATAGCACTGCAATATTGAATGGTAGCGCCCCAAGAGGGAGGGGGAGCGCTTCCAGTAGCACCCCGAGGGGCGCTAATGGGAGGCACAAAGCAACCCATTTTTCCCCCCTTGGCCTCCTGCTTGGAGCACTACCATTCACTTTCCAGCGCGGAGGCTTGAATGTTTTTCGGGGCGCTAAAAATAGCGCCCCAGTGAAGTTAGCGCAACTCAATTTTTCCCCCCAAGTTTATTTTCTGCAGTGCTGCTAAGTCCAGACCTCTCGCCATGGTGCTAAATGCACGACATTCACCCACATGACATTCACCCAATCATGCTGCAAAACCTCAGGACTCATCCTCCATGCTGCTAAAAACCAAGGTGCCCCCTCCCATGCTTGTAGAGCCCCAGGGCCTTTGCTCTTTTCTCCCACAGCTAAACTCCAAGACCTCTAACTGAGTTTGGTAACATTGATATATTGTGCATTACATGATTTCACACCCCTATTGGTGCAATGCAATGTATCATCTGACTCACCATGAGCAACACAGCGGGAGATCTACTAGTAATATTATAAAATTTTACACATGCTCACATTTACTGTCTGCAACACTTCAGAGAGCTGATCTTACTATTTACAATGCTTGGTGAACACTCAGTTCCCAGGAGCGATGTGTGAAAAAAGGGGCAATATATATGTCCGATATCTGTCCCCACTATGTTACCCTGGGATTTCTGAATGAGCAGACCTGGTCCTGTGCCTGCAATTGGCACAGGCCCAATGTTGCTGCAGAAATGAGGCAGGAAGGAGCGTTCCTGGTTCTCCCTCCTCAATTTACTCCACAACTATCCAGAGGGCTCCAAAAAACTGAACCTTGAGCCAGGGATCTCCTTGGATCAGAGCGTCCAAGGGGTACCAGGGAGCAAGACAAAGAAGAATGCCACACTTTCTGATTTCTAATTATGCTGCCTCAGTGACCCTTAGTATAATATATGTTTAAAAATACTACTACTGTATTGAGCTAAACATAGTTTTTGTGGGTGAGTTCACAGGATAGCAGGGCTGGGCGATATGGATTAGCAATCAGGTGAGATTTTTGAACCAACGTGTTGCAGACAATAAAAGATAGTGTAATGTGCTTTTGATCATTCACACTTATTGCTGCTGCAACAACTCTATTCATTTGAACTCAGCTAGAGTCATTGTCATGGTGTGGAGATGCCGGAGTTGGACTGGGGTGGACAAATGTAAGAAGTCTGAATGCAGCGCTCCGAAAGCTTGTGATTTCAAATAAAGCTGTTGGACTATAACCTGGTGTTGTGTGACTTCTTACAAGAGTCATTGTCATTAGGGTAGTGGGTGGGGGTAGTAAGTTTGTCTGAAAGCTGACACTGGAGTCAGGCTGACTAGAGAAATACAGTAGTCTTTATAGAGAGGAGGCCAGAATGTAGGGGTTCAATTTCCAATAGCTAGTAGTTGTGCAGAAAGTAACACAATTCTGAAAATATAAGTAAGACTACATGAATGTAGAATGATGTGATAAATTCATTATTTTCTTTATGTATGGGAAGCAAAGTGAAGCTGAGTGCAGTAAGTGCATTTTGATTACAACTGGTGCTCTGTATCTGTACATGCTGTGAAATAAAGCAATGATTCTTATCTGGCCACATCTCACCACTTGGTCTGCCTTTGGAGAAATTGAAGCAGTACATAGGTGAAAGACACAAATAATCAGTTAAGTCACAAAGGGATACTATTGTCATACCCCAAGGTAATGCTGTGGAACAAGTAGATATACAGCAGTGTGAGTCAACTCCCGTAACAAGAAGACGGTTAGACCGCTTACAAGAGCAACTGACACCACTGAACTCAAGAAGATATCTACGACAGATTTGAAATACAATGCCACGGCAGATTAGTCTGGTTCACCTTTCTCCCAACAAGATCTTTGGCCCTTGGGCCTCGCTACTCCCATTGTGCCATTCACAGATTAGGCCATCTCTGATCACTTCCTTATATCGCTCTCCACCCACATCCCCCTTCCCCCTCCCAACCCTACTTCCTTCTGTGTCCAACCCTGGAAAAAACTCTCCCAATTCACTTATAACTGCACTTTAAAAATCCCAACTGTCTAGCCTTTGGCCCTCCATTCACCATGACATTTCTGCAGCTACCGATCTGCTCAACCACACCCTCACCTCCATCTTTGATGCCCTAGTCCCCATTAAAACCATTACACTTTCTCACCCTGGCCATTCCCCCTGGTATGGCCCCCATCTCCGCTCCCTTAAGTCTAAGGGACGCAGAATTGAACGGATATGGCAGACAACTGCTTTAGCCATTCATTGCCAGATCTGGCTGGACCACATAAAGCACTATCGGGTCCTGCTCTTCTCTGCCAAAACTGCTCACTATTCCAGGATCATCCTGGAATGAAAAGCTAACCCCTGGCTTATTTTCTCTACTGCAAGCTGTCTTCTTAAACCCCTGTCCCCTGTCTCCTCCACCCTCACCTCCAACAATTGCGAGAAGTTTATAGACTTCTTTGTCACTAAGATTGGACCATCCGTTCAGCAGCCTCTGCCACTTCCCTCCATTCCCCTAGTCCACCAAGCCAAGCTTCCTCAAAGGTTCACCCCTACTCTAGTCTGAACTCGCATCTTTTTTTATTTTCTCTCCTATTTTCCCTCATGCCCTCTCCGAGCTCATCTTGTCCATGAAACCTACCTCCTGCTCACACAGCCCTATTCCCACTAAACTGCTGACCACCCAACTTCCCTTCCTGGCTCCCATGTTAGCTGATATTGTTAGCAGTTCTCTCTCCGCAGGTACTGTCCCCCTCTGCTTCAAATCTGCCATTATCTCCCGACTCCTCAAAAACCAAACCTTGACCCCGCCATCCTTGCAAACTACGGCCCCATCTCCAACCTCCCCTTTTCTCTCCAAAGTCCTTGACTGTGCTGTCGCTTCTCAAATCCATGCCCTCACCTCTCAAATCCATGTCAATCTTTCCCGGAACTCCATGTTTGAACCCCTCCAATCAGGTTTCCACCCCTGCCAAAATACTGAAACGGCTCTTATCAAATTACAAATGACATCCTATGTGACTGTGACAAAGGTAATCTATCCCTTCTCGACCTGTCTGCAGCCTTTGACATGGTTGACTACACCATCCTCCTCCAACGTTTCGTCATCCAGCTGGGTGGGACTGCACTCACCTGGTTCCATTAATATCTATCCAGTCGTAGCCAGTGAATCACCTGCAATGGCTTCTCTTCCCACTCCTGCACCGTTGTCTCTGGTGTCCCGCAAGGATCTATCCTTGGCCCCTCATATTTCTCATCTGCATGCTGCCCCTCGGCCACGTCATCCAAAAACACAACATCAGGTTCCACCTGCACGTTGACGACACCCAGTTCTGCCTCACTACCACCTCTCTCGACCCCTCCACTGTCTCTAAGTTGTCACACTGCTTGTTCGACATCCAGTATTGGATGAGCAGAAATTTCCTCCAATTAAATATTATGAAGACCAAAGCCATTGTCTTCGGTCCCTGCTACAAACTCTGTTCCCTAGCCACTGACTCCATCCCTCTCCCTGGCAACTGCCTGAGGCTGAGCCACACTGTTTGCAACCTTGGTATCATTTTTTTTTTAATTAACTTTTGGGATCTGGGCGTCGCTGGCAAGGCCAGCATTTATTGCCCATTCCTAGTTGCCCTTGAGAAGGTGGTGGTGAGCCACCTTCTTGAACTGCTGCAGTCCACATGGTGAAGGTTCTCCCACAGTGCTGTTAGGTAGGGAGTTCCAGGATTTTGACCCAGCGACGATGAAGGATTGGCGATATACTTCTAAGTCAGGAGGGTGTGTGACTTGGAGGGGAACTTGGAGGTGACGGTGTTCCCATGCGCCTGCTGCCCTTGTCCTTCTAGGTGGAAGAGGTCACTGGTTTGGGAGGTGCTGCCGAAGAAGCCTTGGCGAGTTGCTGCAGTGCATCTTGTAGATGGTACACACTGCAGCCACGGTACGCCGGTGGTAGAGGGAGTGAATGTTTAAAGTGGTGGATGGGGTGCCAATCAAACGGGCTGCTTTGTCCTGGATGGTGTCGAGCTTCTTGAGTGTTGTTGCAGCTGCACTCATCCAGGCAAGTGGAGAGTATTCAATCACACATCCGACCACATATCCGTGCCATCACTAAGACCGCATATTTCCACCTCCATAAGATCGCCCAACTCTGTCCCTGCCTCAGCTCACCTGCTACTGAAACCCTCATCCATGCCTTTGTTACCTCTAGACTTGACTATTCCAACACACTCCTGGCCGGCCTCCCACTTTCTACCCTCCGTAAAGTAAGAGTCGGGCCTATTAGTGACCATAAAGGTAACCTGTGTGTGGAGGCGGAAGACATGGGTATGGTTCTTAATGAATATTTTGCGCCTGTTTTCACAAAAGAGAAGGACGATGCAGACACTGCAAGCAGGGAGAAGGAGTGTGAAATATTAGATGAAATAAACATAGTGAAAGTGGCAGTATTAAGGGGTTTAGCATCTTTGAAAGTGGATAAATCCCTAGGCCCGGATGAAATGTATCCCAGACTGTTAAGAGAAGTAAGAGAGGAAATAGCAGAGGCTCTGACCATCATTTTCCAATCCTCTCTGGCTACAGGTGTGATGCCAGAGGACTGGAGGACTGCTAATGTGGTACCGTTGTTTAAAAAGGGAGAAAGGGATAGACCGAGTAATTACAGGCGAGTCAGCCTAACCTCGGTGGTGGGGAAATTATTGGAAAAAATTCTGAGGGACAGGATAAATCTTCATATAGAAAGACACAGATTAATCAGGGACAGTCAGCATCGATTTGTTAAGGGAAGGTCATGTCTGACTAACTTGATTGAATTTTTTAAGGAGGCAACAAGGAGAGTCGATGAGGATAGTGCGTTTGATGTAGTCTATATGGATTTTAGCAAGGCTTTTTAAAAAGGTCCCGCATGGCAGACTGGTCATGAAAGTAAAAGCCCATGGGATCCAAGGCAAAGTGGCAAGTTGGATCCAAAATTGCCTCAGAGGCAGGAAACAAAGGGCAATGGTCGAAGGGTGTTTTTGTCACTGAAATGCTGTTTCCAGTGGGGTTCCGCAGGGCTCAGTACTGTGTCCACTGCATTTTGTGGTATATATCAATGATTTGGACTTGAATGTAGGTAGTATGATTAAGAAGTTTGCAGATGATACAAAAATTGGCCATGCAGTTGATAATGAAGAAGAAGGCTGCAGAGTGCAAGAAGTTTTCAATGGACTAGTCAGGTGGGCAGAACAGTGGCAAATGGAATTCAATCTGGTGAAGTGTGAGGTAATGCATTTGGGGAGGGCTAACAAGGCAAGGGAATATACTATAAATGGTAGGACACTGAAGTGCAGAAGATCAGAGGGACCTTGGAGTGCATGTCCACAGATCCCTGAAGGTAGCAGGACAGGTAGATAAGGTGGTTAAGAAGGCATACAGGACACTTGCCTTTATTAGCTGAGGCATAGAATATAAGAGTAGGGAGGTTATGCTCAAACTGTATAAAACACTAGTTAGGCTGCAGCTAGAGTACTGCGTGCAGTTCTGGTCACCACATTACAGGAAGGATGTGATTGCACTAGAGGGGGTGGAGAGGAGATTTACGAGGATGTTGCCTGGGCTGGGGAATTTTAGCTATGAGGAAAGATTGGAGAGGCTGGGGTTGTTTTCTTTGGAACAGAGGAGGCTGAGGGGAGACTTAATTGAGGTTTATAAAATTATGATGGGCCTAGATAGAAATATAGAAACATAGAAGATAGGAGCAGGAGTAGGCCATTCGGCCCCTCGAGCCTGCTCCGCCATTCAATGCGATCATGGCTGATCATCCAAATTCAGTACCCGGTCCCTGCTTTCTCCCCATACCCCTTGATCCCTTTAGCCTTAAGAAATATATCCAACTCCTTCTTGAATATATTTAATGTATTGGCCTCTACTGCCTTCTGTGGTAGAGAATTCCACAGGTTCACCACTCTCTGGGTGAAGAAATTCCTCCTCATTTCTGTCCTAAATGGCCTACCCCTTATCCTTAGACTGTGACCCCTGGTTCTGGACTCTCCGACCATCGGGAACATCCTTCCTGCATCTAGTCTGTCCAGTCCTGTCAGAATTTTATAAGTTTCAATGAGATCCCCTCTCATTCTTCTAAACTCCAGCGAGTACAAGCCCAATCAACCCAATCTCTCCTCATACGTCATTCCTGCCATCCCAGGTATCAGCCTGGTGAATCTTCGCTGAACTCCTTCCATGGCAAGAATATCTTTCCTCAGATAAGGCAACCAAAACTGCACACAATACTCAAGATGTGGCCTCACCAAGGCCCTGTATAACTGCAGCAAGACATCCTTGTTCCTGTACTCAAACCCTCTCGCTACGAAGGCCAACATGCCATTTGCCTTCTTAACCGCCTGCTGCACCTGCATGCTTACCTTCAGCGACTGGTGCACAAGGACACCCAGGTCTCGTTGCACTTCCCCTTCTCCCAATCTATTGCCATTCAGATAATCTGCCTTCCTGTTTTTGCCACCAAAGTGGATAACCTCACATTTATCCACGTTATATTGCATCTGCCATGCTTTTGCCCAATCACCCAACCTGTCCAAATCATCCTGGAGTTTCTCGGCATCCTCCTCACAGCACACACGCCCACCCAGCTTTGTGTCGTCTGCAAATTTGGAGATATTACATCTAGTTCCCTTGTCTAGATCATTAATATATATTGTGAATAGCTGTGGTCCAAGGACCGATCCCTGCGGTACCCCACTAGTCACTGCCTGCCACTCGGAAGAAGACCCATTTATTCCAACTCTTTGCTTTCTGTCTGCTAACCAGTTCTCTATCCAAGTCAATACCTTGCCCCCAATCCCATGTGCCTTAACTTTACACGCTAATCTCTTATGCGGGAACTTATCGAAAGCCTTCTGAAAGTCCAAATACACCACATCCACTGGTTCTCCCTTATCTATTTTACTAGTTACATCCACAAAAAATTCCAGTAGATTAGTCAAGCAAGATTTACCTTTTGTAAATCCATGTTGACTTTGTCAGATCCCGTCAGTGTTTTCCAAGTGCTCTGCTATTAGATAGAGTGGATAGGAAGGACCTATGTCCAGTTAACTCGAGAAGTGCCGGGCTCCTGGAGCGCAGCCGGTAGTTCGCGAGGGGGCGGGTAAAGAGGCCGGGGACGGGAGTGGAGGCAGGTGCTGGCAGGCGGCCAGCAACAAAAATGGCCGCCTGGCATCTCGCCTTTAAATAGTGCTGCCCCGGCCGCAGGTAGGCCCCCCGATCCTGTCAGACATAGCGTCCGGCGGTAAGTCAGGGGGCACGCCCGAAGATCACGGCTGGGGCGCTGTGCACGGCGATGATGTCATCGCCGGCGGCACAGCGCCGCAGGGCGCTAACAGTTAGCACTGCCGCTAACCTCCCACTGAATTTCGTGCGAGGCGTTGGCTGCGCCGCTTCCAGGCGCTAGTTGCACCCCGTTATAGGGCGCTAACGGGAGGCGCAAAGCAACCCAATTTTTCCCCGTGTTTACATAACATCAAATAGACTGTGACCTTGAAAGGGACACACACCTCCAGTTTAGCAGCAGAATAATACATTGTGCTTGACATGGTATACTGTTATTTGTTCTTATAATATAGCACGTCCTCTGACTTACTGTCAGCAGTACCACAGAGGATTCTTTAGCTATAATAAAAACAGTACATCAGGCCAGCAGTTTAGTTACACTTCCTGTGTCACTTTTCCTGGTCGCACCTCAGGGTGATCACGTTCTTCTTTGTAAATTTCTTTCAATTTATTGGCTGATATGTTAATTCAAGCTTAATACAAATAACTTTTAGTTGATTGAATGCAAATATATTAATTGTGATTCAAATGTATTAACTGTGTAAATTCAGTCATATGCAAATTTCTTAGAAAAAGGAAGGCATACAAACTACACTTGTGCCTGCAAGTCCCAGGATACCACAGTGTGATTGTGTGTAGCGTGAAGAATTTCCCTTCATGCACTGGTATGAATCTCTGCAATGACTGCGTCTTTCTTCAGATTATAACAGTATTTATGATTACAAAACTAAGTGCAGCATACATTTTATATTCTTTTTGGAGGTATGATTTCACAGAGAAAGTATAATCAAGTGCATTTATTATTCTAACTTCACAAAGAGGATGCAGCAAGAGGCAGTCTGAGAAAGAGATGGAGGAGCCGATTAGAGCTCTTATGCATTATTTTGTTTACATTGAGAATTTGAAAATGATTATTATTTACGTAAATAATGATTTATGCAGCTGTGCAATTTAATTATCCAGGTGCACTGGGCAAAGGCATTCATTTTTCAGGAACTAATCAAAAACATTTACTTCACTGTCTCTGGGCAGAAGTCTCATAAACTTCTTTCCAAATTCTTTCACTCAAGATGTTCTCTTCCCCCACCCCTGCATCAAAATAAGCTGTGATTCACTTTTAGCAATGTACAAGAGAACCACTACAATATAATAAAAATAGTATGATTGTGTGCATTTCCTATCCATCATGTCACAGTTCAGGAAGCACACTTTCTGGTTGGCTCAAGTTGTATATATGTAAGCCAGCAACAACTCAACTCATTGGTAGTGAATATTAAATACACATCCAAGCAACAGATCATGGATGAGTAATGAGAAAAATCTACCAATACAAGTCAGGAAATGCTGAACCAATCAAATTAATCTTTTTCTTTCAGTTGCCATTATTGTTTTCTCAGAGACTGACATATATATACTGCTCAAAATAATATTTCTAGCTTAGAACATGATTAAGCTTAAACAGTAGAAATTCAAGTTTGGGAAGAAGCCCTAAATGTAAGCATATTTATTTGAGAGCCTTTTAATAGCACTAACAATTGTTACAGGGATGATTGGTAGAGAAGGAAGACTGCAAATTCGTTTTTTGTTTTAAATTTTATATTTTTCTTGACCCTCACTATAAAAACTCATACACCAAGCAGATGGACTTCAGAGATTTAAAAAAAATCTCCTCCATTCTACATGCAACAATTTATTTATGTAATTATAACATGTGAGCAGAATGAATTAATTTTTCTACGTGCAGTGACCGATTGAAAACTGTTTTTATTTTCCAGGTGCCAGTTATTAAGGAGAACTTACATAATTGTTGAGAAACTGATCTTTTCAAACTCCTTTTTAAATCGTTTCAGTGGCGGTGTGAATCCCTTCCCCATGTTCATATGCAGGCCCCCTTCCCCCACAACAGTATAAATTCAGACTCTCCATAAACAATACTACTAGTAATAATAGGAAAAGCTCACAAAAGGTGACATCTTGTTTTTGAACAACTATACAATGGTTTCTAAAAGCATCTACCATAAAGTTCACTATGTTGGTTGCTGTGGTGTCGTGGTCATAGTAACAACTTTTGCATCTGGTAGGCTAGTAAACCATGATTGTATTGATGACTTTCACACACTCATGCTAAGAACTCTTAACTACCTGAATTAATGTAGACCTGCACATTGGATTTCACAGGGCTGAAAATCCATGAGGTGCGAGGTTTCATTCCAGCATAAGTGCCAGGACCTTTGCCACTGACCCCACAAAGTTTGAAGAATCAGTGGGATGTCCACTAATTAACTTGCCACTGATAGTCACCCACGCAACTCGGGGTGCATCTCGTGCCCCTAGTTGAAGAGACCACATACTGCATCATAATGTGCTGCATCTGGGGGTGGGGTTTGGTCTCACAGCCGCCCAGAAAGGTTAAGGAACTGTCCTGTTAGTCCTATTTGTAAAGGGCCTACTTTAAAAGTAGAAAAGAAATCCTTGCCTGAAATCTACAGGGTTGCAGGCCCCAGATCTTGGCCTGGATCTCAAGATGGGGCCCACTATGACCATTCAGCATCCTGGTATGCCAGTTTCACCACCACCAGTGATGCTCTGGGCCCCTGTGAAGCCAGGGATTTGGGAACTCCCAACTGCTGGGAGCTCTTCCCTCCTTGCCACATCAATGGCCTTATTTGGTACATGCGGAGTCTCTGTCCCTTACAAGGCCACACAGAATCCCAACATAAAGCTGGGATCTGGCACTAACTTGCCTGAATCCATGCTCTTCTGGTTCACATCCATTGGAGTTAGGTGGGTGCAGATGAAAGGCTGTGGACTTTCAGCCCCAAAATCTTTGGCTTGACATTTTATTTGGAATTTTTTTCTTTGGTTGCTGTTTATAGTAAGACTTCCTCCACTTTGTAGCAGAATTGTAAATGAATCCTTTGGCCAATATTTTATCATGGAGGCAGGTAGAGACCAGGGTGCTGGAATGCTGATGGGAAACCTGGGAGAAAGGGTTTCCCTCAGGCCCTGCGGAATTAAACGGGTGGTCCTGTTTAAAATTTTTAAATCAGTTTCTCAATGCAGCCAGTTAGAGTGAGAGGCTGGCTGTCAGACGGGTAGGCCTGGGGAGCAGAGAGGAGGAAGACCGGGATCGTCGGAGGTGGCTGGGCCAGGATCGTCGGAGGGGGCCGGGCCAGGATCGTTGGGGGGCGGGGAGGGGTCGGAAGGATAGGATTGCGGTGGGGGGGGGGCTCGGTGATCGGTCCAAGAGGGGGGGAATTGGATGCTATGGGGTGGAAGGGTGGGTGGTCCGATCGTGGGGGTTTGGTGAGGCAGGAATGTTGGATCCAGCAGGTAAATAGAAAGACACTTACCTCCTGGATCCAGTAATCCTTGCCTTCCTTTCGCTGCCAGGCTCCCTGTGGCCCGGGAAACCCGGCCATCAACAGTTCAATTTAAAATGGAGCTTCAGAATGAGATACGTAACCTTATTATAATATTTAAAGTGTCAACCCGCCTCCCTGGAGCGAGTTGTCTGCCTGCTCCCTGTTCCGCCTCCGTTAAAACCGGAAGTGGGCAGGTTGGGGTCGGGATTCAGTTTTTTTTTTAACACTTTAACCTCCCACCTGATGCCAACCCATCCATTTTTGAGGTTAAAATTCCCCCCTTTATTTCCAGGTTTACAATTTTTAAACAAATAGCACCCAAAAATCTTCCCCATTGTTGTTAAATGCAATGTTAAGTCTTAAATGAATAAAGAAAATGTAGATTGTGATCTCAGACAATAGTATTAAATATTAAAACATCACTTGTGGTTTTGCAGCACATTTTTGAGCTACTGCTAAATAGTCTAGACATAAGCAAAATGATTCCAAAATCCTTCATCCTGGCTGCTTTCGGTCCTAACTCAAACCCAAAAAAGCAAACTTTGATGATGCATGACTTTTCACAGTCAAACAATACTGATATCATTTATCAGAGACTATTGGTTAGTCAGTTAGTGATGCAAAAAGGTGAAATGTCTTTGCTTAATTATGAGGGCCAGAGAATGTTGGACATCCTTGTATTGCATTGAGTCGGTATTGTATAAACAGATGAGGCCACCAAACTAAAGTTGGTAAAACAATTTCTCTTCCTTTAAAAAAAAGTATATTTAGTTATTCCAACTTCCTAACATTTGAAGGCATAGTTTAAAATGGGGTCTGAGATGGGTCATAGCTGTCATTCTAAAAACTTAGTAAAAAGCAGCTGTTACGGATTTAAGATACATAACCTTGCTTTTTGAAAGACACCTATTGTCCTGTTGGCATACCAGCAGGGGGGTAAAAAGCCAGCCACTGGCCTTCTTGTTTAGTATACACACCTGCCAAAACATTGTGTGTAATTATACACACCCCTACACCATTTAAAAAAAAAGTAAAACTGGCTGAACAGCTTACAGAACGAGTAGTCCTAAAAGCCATATTGCACACCAAGAGGATTACAGTACAAATGACTGAGGCGCTCCACTCTGAGTACTATCAATGTAACGTAGTACCTAAGGGACCAGTGAAGTAAGTGCTCTGCCCAATTACAGTTGAAGAGGAATTTTATTATCTCTGCCTACACTAGACTTCCTTTGTTGCCAAAACCACAGCTATGGAAGCAAAGGTATATCTTTGGTACAGTTGAATTCTTTTCAGAAGCACAGATAATTTGCCAAGAAATGTTAAAGGTAGGGCTGTATCTTTGAATTTAATTTAGATTCTCAATTTGTTATTTACTTCTCCAGCCCACACGCCCTACCACCACCACCCCCCCCCCCCCCCGCATCTCTCAGGCATGCTTAAATATTCAATTATTTTTGTTGTTTTGGGGAGAGAGATCTCCGTGTGCCGTTCTTCCTTGTTTATACTTCTGCCTTGTCTGGTCTCCGCACAGCCCCAGTTGAGACCAATTCAGGGAGTGGGCCTGTGAGCACCTCCTTATTTGGTTAGCTGTGCATGTTTCTTACACCAGTACATGTTGAAGCAGCTCTTGGATATGATCAGTTATTGGAGGGGCTTGCATTCTGAAGCAATAGAGGCCCGTACAAAGTTTCTATCTGCACCACAAGATACATACTGTGGACCTTAATGAACTCGCTGGACCATCTTGGTGAGGTTGTAAACATATGGACTGGCTCCCCGTGTTTATTCTGCTGGAGTAGGTGGCCTTAATCCGACAGCAGATTCACATTTTCATGAGCCTACACTTTTTTCATCTCTCTGCAAATCCCCCTGTTTTTACTTGGTAGCCAGCAGCGGGAAAACTATGCATTTGCAGTTGGCTGTATTCCAGTAAAGTAAAAGTGCCAATAGATTCCCAGCACTATACACCATATCATGACGAGCAGGATGAACTGGCACTCCCAGGTCTCTGGCAGTGCCACTTTTGAGCTAACTGCTAGGAGGTGGGTACAAGCAGCCCATGAGGACTTGATCGCTAAAATGTTCCAATGTTCAGACAGCCTGGCTGAGATAGGAATCCTGCAGTGTGGGAACCAGGAACACATATATATTTATCAACATGTGATGCAATTGCATTCGTCTGTATCAGAACTTCTGCAAAACATGAGGGAATGGAATTATTATGTTGGAATCCTATGTCCAAATCAGTTATGCATTTATCAAGATTCCATAGTGAAAGTTCAAATGCTGGAGCAACCTTCTGTTCCCAGGGAGATCTGAAGGAGGAATAGAGAAGAAAAAAGCCAGCTATGCAATAATGATGTAAGCAAAGAAATGTGATAACCAACACTTTAATTTATGTTTTGCTTATGTAAGTTTCATAAATCATCTAAATAAGTGATAATTTAGGAGTTGCATTTCAACAGTAGAGAAAACAATAGCGTAAAAGCTAGCATTCTTCACTGCTGTTTCAATATATATGAACCAATTGAAACACCAAAGAGAACTTCTAAAAATTGCACTCAAGCATACGTTCATGAAACTTGTTCCTTTGAATATTATTGTTTATGTGCGAGTTAGGTATGCATTCGGCGCAGGAAAAAGACAATGTTTTTTTAGCAAATACTCATTTAGAAATTTATTTAGAAAACAGGAAGTGGGGACAATTTGACATTAGAAACAAAGTGCTGATTTTACTTTTAATAAAAATGGTTGTACTTCGCCTCTCTGTCCGATGTTGTCACCAGATTATTAAGCTCTTATTCTAGTAGCTTGTTGGTAGACAAAACTACAAAGCAGCAATAAAAACAGCATTTTTTCTGCAAATATAAGCTAGAATTCGTACAACAAACAATTGGCTGTGAAGTCTCAATTACGCAAGGACTTCATTTCACCTGTCGTCTCAAAGGAGGAGGGCCACCGCAAGAGGCATCTGAATCTCAAGGATTGATTATGGTGAGTAGTTGATTGTGATTGGTGAGCAGGGTGTGGCTGATTGGCTTTGCACCATGTCAGTCGGTGCTCACCCTTGCGAGTGTAATCTGTCTGTATCTGCAGAAAGCTGAGTTTGTACAGGAGGCTTATTAGTGTTTCATGGCCCACCACTCTGTTTACTGCGGCAGCTAAATGGAGTTTGTCAGGTTTGTCAATATGATTGATTCTGCAATTTTAGTACCTTTCCTCTGTAAAACTGACAATTTAATTTATCTAGGAGAAAAGAAGCAGCACAACTTCCTTTGTGCAATATTTTATCATTGTTACTACTTTATTTATCAGCTTGCTTTAAGAGTTCTTTTTATCATTGAAACCATTGTTATTTACTGTGTCTTTCAATAGCAGGAACAGGTTTTGTGAAAATGCATTTATGCTGCATTTAATGGCAATTTATAACATGTTAGAATCATAAAATTGTAACATCCTAGAATATTTTTTGTTGCTAGCCACAACCTTTTTAATCTATTTCAATATTTTTATATGATCATGCATAAGTCAGCTGTCTATATATCAAGTACTGTACATTGGAACAATAGTGAAAATGAATGAATGAAGTTAAGGTGATTGCTGAGTTCTGTGTCAGTCACTCTCACGTAGTGTACAGTATTGAGTATAATCAGTTCTTTGTCACCGAACACAGTCACATTCCTGCATAGTCCAATAGGGTGTGAGATGCAAGTAACTTGAATGTCAACGTTACAATGTTTAGAATCAGATGGGATGTTGTCATAGTTAAGGAAGCCCTCAGGAAATGAAGTAATGGGAGGGTGGTATTTTTGAAAACTGTTCACACAGTTTACATGATGCTACTTTTTAACTGCAAAAAAAGTCGAAGATCTCTTATGGCTCTATCTATTTCAAAAGGGAGATTCCACATTTTAGGTCATTTTATCTTGAGCTGTCAGCAGTGCTTTAAAAAGTCACTTGAAAAGGCATTAATTAGGGGACAAATGAGTGACATGTTCCCTAGTGTCTCTACTGTACTTACTGTAAGGAAATGGATAATCCTATCATGGCCGTTTTAATTATCATCTTCAGGAGAGGTTTCTGAATGTTGTTTGTTTTAGTTCATGTGCACTGAGTGCTTTGTTAGCTCAAAGTTTTATCTTTTGAAGTAGATTTTGACTTTCAAATTTCTATCTGCAACCCAATACAGTGCAAGTTACAGGTTACTGTATGCACTAACTCTATCTAGAGTGGATTGCTATTGATATGAAGAGCTTAAAGCACCACTTAGATGATAAAGACATTGCTTTTATGTTGTGGAGCACTGTGGTTAAAGGATTTACCTGAGCCCCCAGTTCATAACTGTTTTGGAGCAGACAAATTCTGCTGGCTTGGCTGGGGGGGTGAGGAGGAAGAGGAAGGCTTGTTTTGATTTTCAGTTTCTACTTTCAATTTGAAATTTCACTGTGGTGTTGTGTGAACAAAACTAAATGTAGATGATGTATTCCAGCAATGTGCAGCTGACTTGGCATAGAATCTCAGAGTGCTGAACTGAGAACTGATTTGTCTGACAGTTTATAATCAAAGTTGATTTATTGTTCATTAGTAGTGCATTAGCCCTTTCAGGAAAGGCAGTTATTTGTGCAGTGGCCTGTCAACCAGAGAGACTGCTAGCACCTGTCATTTCTTTACCACGACATAGGCAACCATATATTACACTACTGAGTGGTGCATCTGCACAGCAGGACTGAGTCTGATATTTTCTTTGGCTGTCGTTTTGCGTGCATATTTTAATTGATGGGACTGTAAGCAACAACAGAATGTTAAACAAAACAAAATTTGTCAACTTTTGTCTGTTGTCATGGAAACAAGGATTAGCTTGTGTTGTTACAAAGGGTGGAATGAAAACAATCTGCGCTGTAGTGTTGCACCAGGATGTATTGTGCATTGTCTTCTGTGAATTTTCATGGGGCAAGAATTTTAAGGGCTGTGATCTTAATTAAATCTCAACTGACTCAAATAATACTTCTGAAGGCATGCAGCGTTGCATAACCTTGCTGAGCGGGCAAACCATAAATCATCTGCCCACATGATAGGACGAGGTGTTGAACATGCCTTTTTTTAAATTTTTAGGTGTAGTTTTAAGACAGTGAGTGCCACACAATGTAGCATCATTCACAATATAAAAATCCACCTTGAATTCTGAAAGGGGGGTGTTACTTTAAACAAGAGACACAAGGGAAAGAATTGGGAAGGCTGTGAAAGAAAAGAGAGAAAAATTGCTGTGTTGCTTTTTGTTTTGTTGGTTTTGGTATACGTTTTGTCTGCAGCCTTTGAGCCTCCAAACATCTGAGTGCTGAGATAAGATGTTAAAGCAACTGTAGCTTGTGTTTTCCCTTTCAAAATTGCTAATGCTGGAGCTGTAAACACCTGTGGGTAACAAGAGCTGACTGTGGGAAAGTCCTGACACCACTAACTAAATTTGTTGTTTTTAGGTGAAAGGCTTAGCTGGTTCCTTTTAGTGGTTTGTTTGTTCAAAAGAAAACAAAAATGACCTTCAAGGGAAAATTATTTGTTTGTTTTGGGAGATTATTAAATGCATGCATATGTCCATTTACACTGAAGCTCTGTGCTTGCACTATTTTGTTTGTCTATGTGGGCTGGAATTAAAATCTAAATCTAGTGTCTAAGCTACATATCCATGCACATGGCTTCCTGCTTATAAACTAATGTAAGCTGGATAGTAAAATGAACCAAACTTACCTGGAAAGCTTCCCGTTTTACTTGTCTTGAGCTCTGAAGCAGTGAGCTGCCATATTTAATTTTAAGTTCATAAAAATTATGAAAGGAAGTTAATACACATGGTTTTTACATTTTATTTAATTTCTGATCACTTCAGCCTGAAGAATCCGTGTGAGTGAGGAACACTTATATTTTAAAACAACATGATGTTCTTCAAAGAAGAAAATGTGGTTAGATTTTTTGTTAAAAAAAAATTACCGTGTTATTGCTATCATCGTGATGGGTTTTGTCATGAGTTGATGTTGTTAACATTAAGAATTTGTGGATGAAGATGCTGGAGTCAGTTGTTTCTGGTTTATGAATTTTAATGGCTGTGCGCCAGCACTCATGGAATTTCACAAGTTGCTTTACGCATGCCTGTACTTAAGAGAAAGATATTTTTAAAGGGATGAAGCATGATTTGTTTGCATGACTTACCCTTGCTACTGAAGTCAACTTCATTATTATTAAAATATTTCTGAACATGGTAAACCAACAATATCAGAAAGGTCAGCCTCTCTGATTTTCTCTGGGGCTTGTTATTTTGTACTTTTCAATTTTATTTGATGTCCTGACAAAACAAGATGACATGAGGAAGCATACATTAAAGTCTGATTTTTCATCTAACCTGTTACAACATTGGCAGCTTAATTTCTGCTGCCATTGATAGAAGTTGTCTCTTTGTGCAATTACTTTAATTGCCACACCACTCTGAAAAAGGTTTCTTTCAGTGCTTCCGATTTGTCTTGATTTGCTTTTGGCTTTTTGAATTCATTTTGACCTCTGACAGTTCAAGAGCATTCTGGATAGAGTGTGTCTTCATTAGGAGTGAATCAGTGAATGGTGAAATCATCAGAGGAGCGACTGATGTTTTCTCATTAGAATCTAATTTGCACCCTTTTGCTTAGTTGTGATGTATAGCCAATCTACCCAAAGGATATGTCTGGTGCAGGCTGTGTGCTGCATTCCCTACGTATTTAAACTAAATAAAAGTTTAAAACTGTTCAATAGAAACCAGAAGGTTTCAGATTCTGTAATGACAGAATGACTGAAATGAGCAAACTGTTATGTTAAAATTATGTGTGGAATGTAGTAATTCAGATGTATGCATGAGTACATTTCTGAGATTTGTAGCTTCAGACTGCATATCTTGGTAGTACCCTGTACTGATTTGATTGCCAGTATTCTTGTACTCTGTGCTTTGAATACTCCCCCTAGGATATTCCTAGGAGCCTTTCTATTGAAACCTAAAGCAGTGCATAAATGTTTGCTGAAAACATTTTTGGTTTCCGTTACACTTCTTCAAACTAAGAGTGACATCTTATCATAATAGGCAGCTGCAGACCATTTCCTTTACAGTGCAGTGCTTTATAGTAACTTTAAACATAGAAATTTCCTTAAAAGTAACAACTAGAAATATGCATTAGCTTTGTTGCTATAACCAATTAACTAAAAATTATTGTCCCTTATATATGTTTCCAACCATTGATTATGTTGTTTAACTTGTAAATCAATAGTGTCAGAATATTCTATTAATTACATCATTCACCCTGTCTTCAGAAGTATACATAATATATTTTCTTTATTGTAATAGAGGCTATTTTCAATTAAATCTTCTGCAGGCATGTAGAGCAATGTAAGGCACATACATGGGCTGCTGTGTACATGGCCCATTAACTGTTCTCCATTTAATGATGATTGAATGAAAATTAAAAATTTAAGAGACTGATTAAACAGCTGGGGTAAACTTCCCTTCATCAAGTAGCAGTATACAGCTTTTACTGTTACACTGCTAAAATATTTCAGAAATGCCTGAACTTTGACTCCAGTAGAATAATAGTGATTCTGTAGCATAAAAGCAGGTGTAGATTAAGTAGATTTTAGCACTAGGCTGACATTGATTATATGATTCTTATACTGACATTTAGGACATGTATGGTGATTTTAATATGGCATCTTGTGATATGACTGGATAAATCTGTAGTGTGGCACTCTTTTTAAAAATGGTATTTCACAGCACATCTTAAACCTGTTTCCTATGAACATTCTGTACATTTGGGGGGTTTTTTTGTTTCTTTTTAAGTGACATTTTTGCTTTTTCATTAATTTTTTGAACTGTACATTACACAGTATTTGTGATGAAATTTAATTTCTATTTAGTATTATAATTGAAGTCAATCTTACTGACCACATATATAGTCAGACCACCTCTCTCTAGTGATGTTTGCATTAGCTGCCAGCTGTGAATGAAGTGCACTTGGACCTGTATGAAATGACCACCTGGCTGTAAAGACCACCTGAAATCATTCCTGGGGAGGGTCATTAAAGATGGTCATCACTGTAATTATAGCACATTTAAGTCTAAATCATTTTTAATATACTCTGCCATACACTAAGGGCTAGAAATTGGATCGGCATACATCCATTTTACAGGCACCTAAGGATCCAATATGTAAGGCAGCATAGGCACACTCATTCCAGTCCGGAAGTGCACCACTTGCCATATTGGATCAGGCTGCTCAGTAGGTGTTCAGGGTGCATGCTTGAAACTTCTGTTAGGCTCCCAATTTGCATATGTAATGGACACAACACCTGTTTCAGGCCCCTTTGTGAAAATGGTCTGCGACTGACTGCAGTATGTGCCATGCTTGCTGCGGTCAGTTTTATTTCAGACACGCTGCAGCCAAACCAATGGTCCTGAAAGGAACCTCTGGAGGCTGCCAACCAAAAAAGCACGATTTTTTACTTGCCTTACTCTGGAGCCAGAAAAAGCAAGAGTCTGCCTCTCGGCTCCACATTAAAACTGTGCGCTGCTGCCGGCCACTGCTCATCCCCATCCTGATTGTCCCCGTCCACACCCTATCTCCCCGAGGTCCTCAGCCAGCATCTGAGCTGACTGATCTTGCTGTCCCCTGCGATCAGCGAGCTGCCTCTAGGGCCGCGACTGACGCCAGCAGCTAGCTGGTACTTCCCTAATGAGGTAGGCGGACCAATTTGCCATGATCCTACCACTGGTCTTATTAAGCACTGGACTCTGGCACAATCCAATTTCTAGGGCCAGATTTCTTTTAACGGCAGTGTTAGAATGGCAGTTATGAGCAAAACTGATTGTGTTAAAATCATGCCGAGATTCTGTAAGCTGCCTTGTGAATGGTTAAAGATTTCATGGACAATATAATATTTTAATGTAATTTGCTGAAAGATTTGAATAATGTTTTTTTCGTCACTTGTGAAAAGCTGCTGAAAGGGCACTTTCTGCTGCCATAGTAAAACATTTGGCACACATTCACCTTTTAATGGTGTCATTTTTTTCATGATCTATATTTTGTCTTTTATAGATGGCTACATTCTGCAAAAAAAATTGATTGATCAGCACATGTGTACAGCTAATCACCTTGTAACAAAATACACTACGATGGTATCAAGGTCTCACTTTTTTTTTAGTGACATAGGTAAAACAAATATGCTTTGTGTAGTCAGAGAGGTCTTTGATTTTGATCACATTTCTAGGTAATGAGTTTTATATTTTCTCTTTAAAAACAAACCTGCAAGCTAAATATCATTTGCTTCATTATACAGGATTTGTAAATGTCAAGAATGTAAGCTGCATTTTCCCTTCTTTTATAATAAAGCCATTTCAATAAGGTCATTTTTAAGTTTATCCTCTTTGTAAATAATTTCTATATATGACCTAGTGCAGATTATTTAAAGCAAAAGCCTGAAAACTATCTCCCGCTGCCCATTTTATAGGAAATTATTGACTCTATGTATTAATATTTCCTGGTTTCCAATAGTAAGAGAACCCTGCCGTTTCTCTGATTTTTCTCGAATGTTGTGATTAACAATATGCCTGACACGTCCTTATACATGTTAGCAATACTGATTGTAGAATAAGACCAGTTTTGTTGCTTTATACCATCTTGCTTCTTTTTTTTTAAAATTACTCTTTTTGTTTTCCTGTTATGTAATTGAAATGACATTGAAATCTCACAGCCTGAGATAGATCACAACGGGCACGCCATTGTTGGAATTGTTGAGAAAGCAGATGCAGTGTTTTAGTTTTATTTGGTAGATCTACTTTAGTGCAAGAATTACATTTGCAGTAAAGCAAGCTTTTAGTAGCGCCTTTATTCTTTTATTAATAAAAGCAGGTTCAGAGTGCTTTGTGAGAAAATGATTTTTGATTAAATATTTTTATATCTTAGAATATAGTTACTTGAAATGCAGTAAAATCCCCAAAAGAAATGGTGTTTATGCTTTTGTAAATGGTATGACAGAGAAAAGTATTTATAAGTTGTCTCACTTCTGTAAGTAAATCTCTTCTGTTCTCATATTGGGGATTGCATTTGTCAATGGAGACGAGAAAGATACATTTGTGGAGGCCATGAATTTTGTGTTAAAGGAAAACTGCTCTATTCGGCTAGGCTAAAGAAGGAGGTACAGGGGCCTAGAAATTCGGTAGGCTTAGCGCCGCATTTGAGGCGCTAGAGGGCCTAGCGCCGGAGTTATGGCCAGTTGAGAAATTCCCTGGGGCCCTAAATCGGCGTTGCACCGGTAGCGCTGCGCCGGCACCGATGACGTCATCGGTGTGCGCAGCGTCCCGGTTGCCGTGGTAACCCGGCCCCAAGCCGAAATTCAGTTGCGCCCGCCTCGCCCGTGGCAGGCGCAACTAAGACTCTGGCAACAGAGTCTTCCCCCAGTGTGCGCCGGCGCATAAAGGTGGAGCGGCGGCCGGCCGCGTTCCCGGCGGCCGCCTGCCCGCACCTCCCTTCCCGGACTCCTGCATTCCCCCCCCGCGGCCCTGATCAGTGTCTGATGCGAGCCCGGCACTTCCCCGAGGTGCCGGGCTCAGATGTCGGGTCAATCCGCCGGACAGTTGTCGGCTGCAGGCAGCTCCTCCTTAACAGGAGGAGGAGGCCTGCAGTTCCCCCGCCTGCCGCACCGCATCGGGTGCCGCAGCGGGGGATTAGCGCCGGGAAACCCAAGTTCACGCCCGTTTTGAGGCGCTAAAGGAGGGTTTTAGCGCCCGCCGCCGTCTGGGCCCGGCGCACCCGAATTTTCGTCGCGCGCTGCCGCATTACCGCTGGCGCAAACTTTCTGGCGCTACAGCCCTGGCAAGACCAAAACCCAATTTCTAGGCCAGGGTACTGGGCGCAAGCTAGGTGGCTCTCCACAGGAAAAGAGGGGAAAGAATTGAGCATGTCACCCCAAGCCAGTTTTACGCACTTGCAAGTAACCAATTGTAGAGTGGCATCAGCAGAGACCTGGGAGCAGGTTGTCTGACTGCCCTGTTGGAAAAGTTTTTTAAAAGTGTATTGTAAAAGCTTAAGGGGGAAAAATTCGGTTGCTTTGCACCTCCCGTTGGGCGCTAATGGGGCGCAAAGCAACTAGCGCCCAGGCGCGGCGATGTTTGCGCCGCTCGTGAAATTGACCAGACATTTTGCGGCGGCGCTAAACACTACCGCCACGATCGCCTGCACCCGCAGATCGTGATGTCAGTCGAGCGTGTAGCGCCCTGGACCAGATATTGAGTGGCGCCCCCTGCCTTACCCTGCCGCTAGCAATGACAGGTTGAGGGGATCATTTAGCAGTCATGAAGGGACTGGGGGAGCAAAGGCGACTGCTTCCTGCCTTTTTTTGTTGGCGCCATTTTTGCACCATGCATTCTGAGAGAGAGAGAGAGACTTCTGGAGAGATTCAACGCTGTGTGAAGGAGTTTTGGGTACTGAGCAGCACTTTGCAGGTTCATTTTGATTTGACCTTGCATTGATTTAGAAAAGACTATGGGGGCTGCACTCTGAGCTCGTTCCCTGGGCCTCTCCACCGGTCTCACCAGGCCAAGATTCTAGGCTGCAATGAGCAGGGTGTGGATGGAGAGCAAGATCGACACTCCCCTTTAAGAACTGGCTGGTGCCAGTGTGTCTGTGTTCCATTGCTGACTGACATTACATGAGCTTCGCCAGCGCTCTGAAGTAGCGCCTCGTGCCTCGGCTTTAGTGCCTTAAGAGAGGTGTGTAGCGCCTGATTTAGCACTCCAATCACTTCCAGGGGCGACAGAAGCCAAGTTGCAGTCGGAGGTGATAATTAGAGCCAGGCGCTAAACTTTGCGCCCGGCCGATAATTGCGCCCCAAATGAGGCGATACCGAATTTCTCCCCCTAATTCTCTTACGGAAATAAATATTATTAAGTGTGACTATTAAGGTTAATCCTTAAATGAAATGGCAATTTGGTTGTGTCATGTCAATAAGACAGAACAGTGTGGTCACTCTTCAGGTATTAATATCTTCCCAACAAAATAAAGTAATGTAGCGATAAGTTTTCAGGATTAATTATTATACAGTGCATTATATGGTAATGCCATCTGGGAAGTTAGACGTGTTTCATTATTATTTGGGTAGGAAAGGTGGCAGCTTTTGTCATCTTTTGGTAAAGGATTTGGAAAACCCAGTTGTGTCCCTTAATGAAGACAATCTTGATGCTTTCCAATTATTACATTAGATCTGTGATTCAGTTACTCCCTGGTAGTTTATGCAACTCCCATATGTCTCAATCATATGGTCTGTGTGGTAAAAAAAAACAAAAAATCAGCTTTCACTTCCTCTCGTTACTTTTTTCTGTTATGTTGTGAATTCCAGTACAACTATTCTTTTTAGTTGTCTTTCCATTGTGGTTTCAGCATTTGTTAACAACTATAGCAATATGCAAATAAAAAAAATTAAATTTTGAGAAAAAGATTTGTAATCAAGATGTGATGACAGAGAGACAATACAAATCTGGTTGTACTATGGTGTAACTGCTCCTTCATTTTCATTGGAGAATGACCTAGTGTAACATTACCTTTTTCTTGCTTTTTGCATGTTTTAAGTTTCAACTTTTAAATGCAGAAAGGGCACAAGAGATGGAATTAGCACAGAATTACTAGATGCACTTTTTGTACAAAATTAATCTACAGCACCTATGCTAAGCATTAATATTTTACCTGATTAGGTATTCACAGACTACATAAAGTATAACTAGCGATAAACTACTGTATTTCCTAATTCATTGTAAATTAGACCAGCCACTTTTGCTGCATTAGTATTTACTCTTAGTGAATATGGATGGCACTAAAACTAATAATTAATGTAGTACAAGTGTCTTCTTTGTGCTGGATAGTATAAATAATGAATGTAAAAAAGCTACTTAGTGCTAGAGATGAACACTTTTCTAAAAGCTTTAATTGCTTCTGTTTCTATTTTGGAAGAACTGAAGAAATTAAACTCATGTCAAGGATAAAAAAAACAACTACCAGTAATCTGTGGCACAACTAATGCTTTGACATTATTATGAATAGGGATATGTGATCAGGAGATAGTTGCAGATTTCACAGTAAATTGAAACATATAGACAGTAACTTTTGCAGTATTCAAGAAACTAAGTATGACATCAGTGTTCTCAATGAGGTGTTAGATAGTCTCGCGAACTGAAGGTATTGGCAAAGTTTCATAATCTGATAAATACCTCATAATAATACCAGTTGCAGTGCTTTATTATTCTAAATGTTCATCCACTTCTTTCATCATTACTATATTCATTGGGCTATTAGACACCCATCAGTAGCAGGAGCGAATTATATCTTGTGACGGAGTTTGTTTTTAATCCTCCTAACACCACGCTAGGAAGTCTGGGGTTTTATGAGAGAGTACTGGCTTCTCCCCACCTATTGTGTGCGTCCAACAGCAACAGTTTTTGTCACTTCATCAACATATTGGCACTTGCTTAAAACTTTCATATAAAATTTGGTGAGTAACTTCAAATCATTAAAGCCTTACATTTCATTTTACATCCTTGTATCTTCAAATTGTCATCACCCTCATCAAATAGGATAATTTTGGCCATTTCCTATAGCTATACTCTGGTTACTTAATGAAGATGGACATGCTGGGAGCTGCCTGCCCATTAATCCATTGATTTTCAAATCCTGACCGTTGACCTTAATTCATCTGATCAGATTTTCACAAATCTGCATTTGATCTATCTCTGCTGGGTGGGTCTTCCTTCTGGACATGTGCCCATATGTCTGAAGACACAAACGTAAGAATCATGCTGAATTAAAAAAAAACTGTTTTGATGTAGAATGCAAATAGAAAACAAAACCTTTTTTTGTTAATAAAGTAGTAAAGCTAATCTGTGATTTGGTTTTAAAAAAACTAATTGGGCACATCAGATCCCCATCACATGACCCAATTCGTTAGTTGGTTCAAAAGGTACGTTACCTGGATGGTGAACTACAGTTTATTAAAGTTTAAAGGATGCATAGGACAAGTTTTAAACTTTAACGTGTAATTTAAAAGTCAAGTAAAAATATTGGAATCTTTAAAAAGTGTCAGCCATGGCTCAGTAGTAACACTCTTCCCTCTGAGTCAGAAGATCTTGAGGTCAAACCCCACTCCAGACTTGAGCACATAATCTAGTCTGGCACTTCACTGCAGTATTGATGGAGGGTTGCATTGTCGGAAGTGCCAACTTTCAGATGAGGAGCTAAGCCAGGTCCAGTTGCCTGTCGGGTGAATGTAAAAGATCTCATTGCACTATTTGAAGTTGAGCAGGGAGTTCCCCTTGTGTCCTTACCAGCTTTCCTCCTTCAGGCACCACCACCAAACTGGATTAGTTAGCCATTTATCGCCTTCGCAGTTAGTGGGATCTTGCTTTACACAAAGTTGCTGCTGTCTTTGCCTACAAAACAACAGTAACTACACTTAAAAAGCAATTCATTGGCTGTGATGCACTTTGGCATGTTTTGGAGGCGCTTAAAGGTGCTATATATATTTTTTTTCTTTCTGAAGGTGTGGCACTAAAGTTGAATCCTAAAATGATATTTATGTGTCAATGTGTTCAGTTATTCTCAATACATATTCACTAATTTCTCAAGCCTTATGTTGCTATTCACTTGGGGAGGGTTGTTATGAGCACTTTCTGAAATCACACAGTTTGGTCTGTTTATTAAAGATGTGTGAGTGGTTACAAGCTTGTGTTAGTCAGCACTTTTAATTAGGGAGCATCTGTTTCCAAATTCCAATACACAATCCGTGTATAGATCACACATGAATACAAGCTGCTCCCTCTCATAAACACTATATTATTTATAAACCTGTGACGTATTAAATACATGATTGATAGATGATAACTGCCAGGTGGAATGAGCAATTCATCCCATTAGTGGAGTCAGATCTGAGTTGGTTCACAAGTGGGTGGACTTTTTTGGAATGAATAGCTTAGTTGTATCACATAACTTTCATTATTTTTTTTTAAGGCAATTGATTTTTATATTTCTTATGGAAGCAGCAGTATAAGTTTACAAGAGAGCAAATGAAGGGCCTATACCTTTAATGGACGCATGCCGTTGAATTCTGCTGCACCACACTAGTTTTATTTCTCTCTGTGTGATATAAATTACTTTTTGAAAAAAACCATAAGGTCACAAATAAAATTTCATAGAGGAAAATACGTCACACTGTGGTTGTTCTTTTACTTCAAATCATATTTTAACTCTTGAGGTAACTAGTTATTACCTATCTCTGCTTTTAAGCTGTTTTATCAGACTTGTACCTTGCTTACCTGATTTACCACCAAGCATGTACTTAAGGTATGACCATTTCTTAATATAATTTTTTTTTCACTCTATGGAATGAAGTACCATTTTTCAAAAACAAGAACAAATCTTTTAAATAGATTTTATAGATTTATGTAAAACTTTCCACATATTATGATAAAATAAATTTAATCAGTCATTCATTGTAATATATCTTTATTGTCTATTTTAAATATGTTATAATGTTAAGTTTAAAATCTTGCAAAAAAATTCAATTAATTCAACTGTTTTCTTTTCAGTTAATGTAGTTACTTTATTTTGTTTCACTATACAAGTTGGAATGCTTTTCAAAGGGTCTTGAATGTAGGTTTGTGTTGGTGAAATGGTTAATGCCAGACTCATACGTTTTGCTTTTCTTTTGCATAAGTAACCCTTCTGTTCTAAGTTCTGTATACTGTATTTGTTTATGATTTCCAAAGCTTGGCTATATATTGCTGTGTTAAAGCATTCTCTCCAGCGTGCCTTATAGCAGTTTTCAGTCATTCAACAAGGGATTAAATGGCAGTAGTTGGAGTGATCAATAGGTTAAGAACAGTACAATCACTCTTGCTGCTAATGACCTCTGTAGTAATGTGTAATAAAGTGTGTGTGCTATAATAGCCTACTGCCAATGCTGCATGCTCTTTGATTTCTGACATTAGTTACTACACAAAAGACAATAGGATAGCATGTGTACATTTACAGGGTGAACTTTCATCACCTCCACCCCAAAATAGCTTGTAAAGTTGGTGAGTCCAAGCAGTTTAATAGAAATTAGTTGGTATCATGTAGGTAGAAAGCTCTGCGTAGAGTTTGGAATGTGCCTTCATCTGTCTGACCTTCATCAGTGATTTAAGTTCGTCAAGATTAGTGATGCTGAGAAATCAGGACATCAGTGCATAATGACTGTGAAATTAGGAAAGTGAATGCGCTATGCAAATGGCAGGAGAAATCAGTGAAGGTGGTGGGATAGACACGATAAAACAGAATAAGAGCTCTTAACTACAGAAATACTAAAATGTATTACCACAGCATAAAGCTGCAGAAGTTTGTTTGTTAGACTCTGTATTTATGAGTTTGCTATTCAATACCTTTTTAAATCCTTTCACTGGCACTAGCCTATTTTTAGGTTGGAAAAAAATTCCCCCAGGATGATATAAAGCTATAGATCAGTTTACACTTTCATGTTTCTACTTTTGTGTGATCAATGGAAGTTTGCATCTGTGGATGAAGTACATGTAAACCAGATGGAATTCAGTAACATTGTACAAAATTTAAGCTATATATCTGTAAAATAATAGTGGCATTTAAACGTAATTTCACAAGGAAGCAAATGTATTTTAATAGAAGTTTTACATTCATACTTTTCAGTTGATAAAACATTAAAAATGTTCCTCCTGTTTGTCCAGTTTTAAAAACGGCATTAAAAACATAAGCCCTGCGTTTAGATGAGCTTGAAATTTGTATCCAATATCCCAGCGTTTCAACAGAATGTAATGATTGATTTGAATAGCTGAATTTCATTCTACAAACATGCAAAATTTATAGGATTGTCATTAAATATAAGCTCGAAAATAACTATGCAGCCTTGTTTGAGACAGACTGTCATTTTAATGTCGGCTTCATTATCAGAACAAGACATCATCCTTCAGACACAATGTACAGGTTACTCAGTTTCAGTTTAGAAGGATGTCCATGCACATGGACATGTTAACAGTTGCAAATGTGAAATGCTATCAGGTTCATCACTGTAACTGTTTGTCACTGAAATGTCAGTGAGAAAAGCTGCTACGGGTATATCAGCAATATGAAAAATCTGGCAGTATCAACATTCATGTAGTTTAGATCAGCAGAGGGACAATTGAGATCACAGTGGAGACTGCTTTTAGGAAATGGCAGTGCTCTTGTTCTGAACAGGCTATGGCAATTCAGATTTGTATTCGTGATAGCAATATTAGTGCTGTTTGTTCATTTGCATTTAAAATAGCAAGGGGGAGAAATTCAGTATCGCCCCATTCGGGGCGCAATTATCAGCCGGGCGTAAAGATTAGCACCTGGCGCTAATTATCGCCTCCGACTACAAACTTGGCTTTTATCGCCCCTGGGGGTGATTGGAGTGCTAAATCAGGCGCTTCACACCTGTCTTAAGGTGCAAAGGCCGAGGAGCGAGGCTCTACCTCAGAGCGCTGGTGAAGCTCATGTGATGTCAGTCAGCAATGGAACACAGACACAATGGCGCCGGCCAGTTCTTAAAAGGGAGGGTTGATCTTGCTCTCCATCTACATCCTGCTCATTGCAGCCTTGAATCTCAGCCTGGAGAGACTTGTACATCAAATCTGCTGGAAAGAACAATGGAGAGACTCAGGGAAAGAACTCAGAATGCAGCCCCCACAGTCTCTTCTAAATCGATACAAGGAAGGGCAAATCAAAATGAACCTGCAAAGTGCTGCTCAGTACCCAAAACTCCTTCACACAGCGTTGAATCGCTCCAGAAGTATCTCTCTCTCTCTCTCTCTCTCTCTCTCAGAATGCGTGGTGCAAAAATGTCACCAACAAAAAAAGGCAGGAAGCGGTCGCCTTTAAATAGCGCTCCCCCAGTCCCTTCCTGACTGCAAAACGCTCCCCTCAACCTGTCATTGCTAGTGGTAAGGTAGGGGGCGCCACTCAATATCCGGTCCGGGGCGCTACCGGGGCGTTGCACACTCAACTGACATCACGATCAGCCAACGCAGGAGATCGTGGCGGTAGTGTTTAGCGCCACCGCAAAATGTCTAGTTAATTTCGTGAGCGGCGCAAACACCGCCACGCACGGGCGCTAGTTGCTTTGCACCCCATTAGCGCCCTCTTAAGGCGCTAACAGGAGGTGCAAACCAACTGAATTTCCTCCTCCCCCCCCCCCCCAAAATCTGGATATTTAATAATTTTGTTTTAAAGTTGCAGTGCTGCAAACAAGATTTCATATTTTTAAATTCTGTGATGATTGAAATATGCTAATTGCTAAAACTTGTATTTCAGTCATAGTTGGAAAGATTTATTTTTTTATATGCCAAAGCCAGGTGTTTTTAATACAAGAGCCACCAACCTCTGTTCTTTGGCCCAATTCCTGCCAACCAGTGAGCCAGGAAATAAGGGTGAAGACTACATGTCAGTGCTGTAATAAACAACATGCATAGAGGTTTGATCTCTGTTTAAAAAAAAGTTTAAAAAAATGATTTGCAACATACTGTTTCACAGCAATTTTTGGTAAGGTCAGTGTTTGATTGAATCATGTTGTGATACAGCGTTAAACTAATTTGACAATCAGCATTTCACTCAACAATTTTCTGCTATATAATAATTGCTACAAGTACATGTACAGCTTTATGAATATTTTGTTCCTTATTCCCATGTGTTATGTCTTTAGGTTCCAGTATCAGTGGCTATGATGACACCTCAAGTGATAACTCCCCAGCAAATGCAACAGATTTTACAGCAACAAGTACTGACTCCGCAGCAACTCCAGGCGTTGCTTCAGCAGCAACAGGCTATCATGCTGCAGCAGGTAACTTCTTCATCAACCATTAAATCAAGTATACAATAGCATTACCTGAAATAACCCAGTTCACTCTCAGTCAAAGCTGGACAACATTATTTATATAATTCTGTTTATCTAGTTTAAAATTGGACAGACATGCCCCATTTTCACATGTTTAAATAGTGTACCATCTACTTTCACCTCCGTAACATTGCCTGCCTCCACCCCTGCTTCAGCCCATCTTTTGCTGAAAGCCTCTTCTATGCCTGTCGCCTCCAGACGCAACTATTCCACTGCTTTACTGGCCAGCCTCCATAACCCTCAGCTCATCCAAAACTCTGCTGCCCATATCCTATCTTCTGTTTCTTTGCTGACTTACATTGGCTTCCAGCCACCAACACTTCTAATTTAAAATTCTCATTCTTGTATATAAATGCCTTTGTGGCCTCACCCCTCCCTATTTTTGTAACCTTCTCCTGCCCTAACTACTGCCCCAGCCCCCCAGAATTCTATATTTCTCCGACTTCGGCCTCTTTTACCAAGCTTGGTCACCCCTTCTAATATCTGTCTTTGGTTCAGTGTCCATTGTTGTCTGATTACACTTCTGTGAAGCACCTTGGGATGTCTTCCTATGTTAAAGGCACAATATGCATGGAAGTTGCTGTTGTTAATGCCACATCATTGGTATTAATGAATAATATTGGCCTGGTTTTCCGATTGAGGTGGCATCTCTGACGGGGTGTGACTTCCACCCAGCACAGAGCTGCCCCTCTGAATCCAGCCAAATCTTTGGCCCCAAGGTAATTTACATACGGGAGGCATGCTCCCTGGTCTCTGATGTGGAGTCACGCCAGACTGGGAGCACACACTTACTCTAACAGGGGGCCTGCCACAGCATGAGGCAGAGACATCGGCCCAGCTGCCTAAAAATTGGCCACAATTTTAAAATAAATATTGGAAGCTGCCCTTGGGAGCTATAGATGGCACCATTCTAAGAGTGATTCCACAAGCCCCACTATCAAAAGTACCTCAAGGCTCCCTCCACTGACTTTTAAATGCCAGACACTGCAGTCTAACAAATACTCCCACTGTCCAGTGTTCAACCAGCAGCTGTATTAACCTTGTTAAGATGTAGTTTGCATGTCTCTGCCGACCACAAGTCTGCCGAAAACTTGATGGGGGGGGGAGGGGGGGAATCTAAACCATTATCTTTTGTCCAGGATAAAAAATCTGCCTTAAGAAGTGGTATATAAACTGGTTCCATAAAGGTCATTACAATCTGTATCAGGGTGTACCTTATGCACACGATTTTGGATGACATTACTACCCAATCCATCCTGCGTCAACATCTAACTGAGCTGTATTCTTTTACTGATTCAAGTGCTTTGCTGAACTGATGAGCTTTTTGCAGCTGTTCTGCATGAATATCTTGCAATGTTTTATGGTTAAATCATGTGCTATGCAACTATTCATCTGGAAGAGATGCTTGCATTTGGACCTTGGTAGCATTCTGCATAGTAGCTACTTTTTCCCTTTACTTAATTCTATTCCTGCAGTGCTGCAATTAATTGTATTCCAAAAGTAACCAATCTATTAGCTTCTCAGTATAACCCTGCATGATATACCATAACCTCTAATAGAGCACACATTTTTTAATGACTCCTTTATTAATAAAATACCAGGTAAAACACCAATGGTTATGTTTTGCCCATGGCACAAATGTTGCTTGCATTTGGCACAAAATTGATGTTGCATAAGAACATAAGAAATAGGAGCAGGAGTAGGCCAATCGGCCCCTCGAGCCTGCTCCGCCATTCAATAAGATCATGGCTGATCTGATCCTAACCACCAATCCACTATCACAGAACCATCTCTTGAATCTAACAGAATTAGACACACGAAATAGGAGCAGGATCAGGCAACACGGCCCCTGGGCCCGCTCCGCTACCCACAGGGCCATGACCGATCCGAACCTAGACTCATGTCCAAATTCCTGCCCGCTCCCCATAACCCTTAATTCCCTTTACTTCTAGGAAACTGTCTATTTCTGTTTTAAATTTATGTAATGATGTAGCTTCTACAGCTTTTTGGGGCAGCATATTCTATGGACCTACCACCCTCTGAGTGAAGTAGTTCCTCCTCATCTCAGTTTTGAAAGAGCAACCCCTTATTCTAAGACTATGCCCCCTAGTTCTAGTTTCACCCATCATCGGGAACATCCTCCCCGCATCCACCCAATCCAACCCCTTCACAATCTTATATGTTTCAATAAGATCGCCTCTCATTCTTCTGAACTCCAATGAGTAGAGTCCCAATCTACTCAACCTCTCCTCATATGTCCATCCCCTCATCCCCGGGATTAACCGAGTGAACCTTCTTTGTACTGACTCGAGAGCAAGTATGTCTTTTCTTAAGTATGGACACCAGAACTGTATGCAGTATTCCAGGTGCGGTCTCACCAATACCTTGTACAACTGAAGCAATACCTCCCTATTTTTATATTCTATCCCCCTAGCAATGAAAGCCAACATTCCATTGGCCTTCTTAATCACTTGCTGCACCTGCATACTAACCTTTTGAGTTTCGTGCACCAGGACCCCCAGATCCCTTTGTACTTCAGTACTTTCCAGTTTCTTGCCATTAAGATAATAACTTGCTCTATGATTTTTCCTGCCAAAGTGCATAACCTCACACTTTCCAGTATTGTATTCCATCTGCCAAATCTCTGCCCACTTACTCAGCCTGTCTATGTCCCCTTGCAGGTTTTTTATGTCCTCCTCACTCACTACTTTCCTTCCCATCTTAGTATCATCTGCAAACTTTGATATGTTACACTCGGTCCACTCCTCCAAATCGTTAATATAGATTGTAAAGAGTTGGGGACCCAGCACTGACCCCTGCGGAACACCACTAGTTACTGATTGCCAGTCTGAGAATGAACCATTTATCCCAACTCTCTGCCTTCTGTTAGATAGCCAATCCTCTATCCATGCCAGAATATTACCCCCAATCCCGTGATTTTTTATCTTAAGCAATAATCTTTTGTGTGGCACCTTGTCAAATGCCTTTTGGAAGTCTAAATACACTACGTCCACTGGTTCCCCTTTATCCACCCTATACGTTACTTCCTCAAAGAACTCCAGCAAATTTGTCAAACATGACTTCCCCTTCATAAAACCATGCTGACTTTGTC